>NW_028128785.1:0-37078 GCF_965231255.1 Vanellus vanellus | reverse complement strand
GCTGGTCCTCACTGCTCCTGGAACCCCTTCAAATGCCCCAGACAATTTGGCCCTCTCTGCTTTCCTGCGCACTCTAGCCTCAAAAGCACCTTTTTTTCACTTTCGGCGCCCCCCAGAGGAAAAAGACAAACGTCCAGCTCTTTGCTGCCACAGCAAAGGTGCCAGCGGGGAAAAGTGATGCTGGTCCTCACTGCCTCCTGGAACCCCTTCAAATGCCCCAGACAATTTGGCCCCTCTCTGCTTTCCTGCGCACTCTAGCCTCAAAAGCACCTTTTTTCACTATCGGCGCCCTCCGGAGCAAAAAGACAAACGTCCAGCTTTTGCTGCCACAGCAAGGTGCCAGCGGGGAAAAGTGATGCTGGTCCTCACTGCCTCCTGGAACCCCTTCAAATGCCCCAGACAATTTGGCCCTCTCTGCTTTCCTGCGCACTCTAGCCTCAAAAGCACCTTTTTTCACTTTCGGCGCCCTCCAGAGGAAAAAAAGACAAACGTCCAGCTTTTGCTGCCACAGCAAAGGTGCCAGCGGGGAAAAGTGATGCTGGTCCTCACTGCCTCCTGGAACCCCTTCAAATGCCCCAGACAATTTGGCCCTCTCTGCTTTCCTGCGCACTCTAGCCTCAAAAGCACCTTTTTTCACTTTCGGCGCCCTCCGGAGCAAAAAAGACAAACGTCCAGCTTTTGCTGCCACAGCAAAGGTGCCAGCGGGGAAAAGTGATGCTGGTCCTCACTGCCTCCTGGAACCCCTTCAAATGCCCCAGACAATTTGGCCCTCTCTGCTTTCCTGCGCACTCTAGCCTCAAAAGCACCTTTTTTCACTTCGGCGCCCCCCAGAGGAAAAAAGACAAACGTCCAGCTTTTGCTGCCACAGCAAAGGTGCCAGCGGGGAAAAGTGATGCTGGTCCTCACTGCCTCCTGGAACCCCTTCAAATGCCCCAGACAATTTGGCCCTCTCTGCTTTCCTGCGCACTCTAGCCTCAAAAGCACCTTTTTTCACTTTCGGCGCCCCCCAGAGGAAAAAAGACAAACGTCCAGCTTTTGCTGCCACAGCAAAGGTGCCAGCGGGGAAAAGTGATGCTGGTCCTCACTGCCTCCTGGAACCCCTTCAAATGCCCCAGACAATTTGGCCCTCTCTGCTTTCCTGCGCACTCTAGCCTCAAAAGCACCTTTTTTCACTTTCGGCGCCCTCCGGAGGAAAAAAGACAAACGTCCAGCTTTTGCTGCCACAGCAAAGGTGCCAGCGGGGAAAAGTGATGCTGGTCCTCACTGCCTCCTGGAACCCCTTCAAATGCCCCAGACAATTTGGCCCTCTCTGCTTTCCTGCGCACTCTAGCCTCAAAAGCACCTTTTTTCACTTTCGGCGCCCTCCGGAGAAAAAAGACAAACGTCCAGCTTTTGCTGCCACAGCAAAGGTGCCAGCGGGGAAAAGTGATGCTGGTCCTCACTGCCTCCTGGAACCCCTTCAAATGCCCCAGACAATTTGGCCCTCTCTGCTTTCCTGCGCACTCTAGCCTCAAAAAGCACCCTTTTTCACTTTCGGCGCCCCCAGAGGAAAAAAGACAAACGTCCAGCTTTTGCTGCCACAGCAAAGGTGCCAGCGGGGAAAAGTGATGCTGGTCCTCACTGCCTCCTGGAACCCCTTCAAATGCCCCAGACAATTTGGCCCTCTCTGCTTTCCTGCGCACTCTAGCCTCAAAAGCACCTTTTTTCACTTTCGGCGCCTCCCAGGAGGAAAAAAGACAACGTCCAGCTTTTGCTGCCACAGCAAAGGTGCCAGCGGGGAAAAGTGATGCTGGTCCCTCACTGCCTCCTGGAACCCCTTCAAATGCCCCAGACAATTTGGCCCTCTCTGCTTTCCTGCGCACTCTAGCCTCAAAAGCACCTTTTTTCACTTTCGGCGCCCTCCCAGAGAAAAAAGACAAACGTCCAGCTTTTGCTGCCACAGCAAAGGTGCCAGCGGGGAAAAGTGATGCTGGTCCTCACTGCCTCCTGGAACCCCTTCAAATGCCCCAGACAATTTGGCCCTCTCTGCTTTCCTGCGCACTCTAGCCTCAAAAGCACCTTTTTTCACTTTCGGCGCCCCCCAGAGGAAAAAAGACAAACGTCCAGCTTTTGCTGCCACAGCAAAGGTGCCAGCGGGGAAAAGTGATGCTGGTCCTCACTGCCTCCTGGAACCCCTTCAAATGCCCCAGACAATTTGGCCCTCTCTGCTTTCCTGCGCACTCTAGCCTCAAAAGCACCTTTTTTCACTTTCGGCGCCCTCCGGAGCAAAAAAGACAAACGTCCAGCTTTTGCTGCCACAGCAAAGGTGCCAGCGGGGAAAAGTGATGCTGGTCCTCACTGCCTCCTGGAACCCCTTCAAATGCCCCAGACAATTTGGCCCTCTCTGCTTTCCTGCGCACTCTAGCCTCAAAAGCACCTTTTTTCACTTTCGGCGCCCCCCAGAGGAAAAAAAGACAAACGTCCAGCTTTTGCTGCCACAGCAAAGGTGCCAGCGGGGAAAAGTGATGCTGGTCCTCACTGCCTCCTGGAACCCCTTCAAATGCCCCAGACAATTTGGCCCTCTCTGCTTTCCTGCGCACTCTAGCCTCAAAAGCACCTTTTTTCACTTTCGGCAGTCCTCCGGAGCAAAAAGACAAACGTCCAGCTTTTTGCTGCCACAGCAAAGGTGCCAGCGGGGAAAAGTGATGCTGGTCCTCACTGCCTCCTGGAACCCCTTCAAATGCCCCAGACAATTTGGCCCTCTCTGCTTTCCTGCGCACTCTAGCCTCAAAAGCACCTTTTTTCACTTTCGGCGCCCCCAGAGGAGAAAAAGACAAACGTCCAGCTTTTGCTGCCACAGCAAAGGTGCCAGCGGGGAAAAGTGATGCTGGTCCTCACTGCCTCCTGGAACCCCTTCAAATGCCCCAGACAATTTGGCCCTCTCTGCTTTCCTGCGCACTCTAGCCTCAAAAGCACCTTTTTTCACTTTCGGCGCCCTCCGGAGGAAAAAAGACAAACGTCCAGCTTTTGCTGCCACAGCAAAGGTGCCAGCGGGGAAAAGTGATGCTGGTCCTCACTGCCTCCTGGAACCCCTTCAAATGCCCCAGACAATTTGGCCCTCTCTGCTTTCCTGCGCACTCTAGCCTCAAAAGCACCTTTTTTCACTTTCGGCGCCCTCCGGAGCAAAAAAAGACAAACGTCCAGCTTTTGCTGCCACAGCAAAGGTGCCAGCGGGGAAAAGTGATGCTGGTCCTCACTGCCTCCTGGAACCCCTTCAAATGCCCCAGACAATTTGGCCCTCTCTGCTTTCCTGCGCACTCTAGCCTCAAAAGCACCTTTTTTCACTTTCGGCGCCCCCCAGAGGAAAAAAGACAAACGTCCAGCTTTTGCTGCCACAGCAAAGGTGCCAGCGGGAAAAGTGATGCTGGTCCTCACTGCCTCCTGGAACCCCTTCAAATGCCCCAGACAATTTGGCCC
This sequence comes from Vanellus vanellus, assembly GCF_965231255.1. Taxonomy (NCBI): domain Eukaryota; kingdom Metazoa; phylum Chordata; class Aves; order Charadriiformes; family Charadriidae; genus Vanellus; species Vanellus vanellus. The sequence goes on along the minus strand of NW_028128785.1, from coordinate 33,622 downwards.
TCTCTGCTTTCCTGCGCACTCTAGCCTCAAAAGCACCTTTTTTCACTTTCGGCGCCCCCCAGAGGAAAAAAGACAAACGTCCAGCTTTTGCTGCCACAGCAAAGGTGCCAGCGGGAAAAGTGATGCTGGTCCTCACTGCCTCCTGGAACCCCTTCAAATGCCCCAGACAATTTGGCCCTCTCTGCTTTCCTGCGCACTCTAGCCTCAAAAGCACCTTTTTTCACTTTCGGCGCCCTCCGGAGCAAAAAAGACAAACGTCCAGCTTTTGCTGCCACAGCAAAGGTGCCAGCGGGGAAAAGTGATGCTGGTCCTCACTGCCTCCTGGAACCCCTTCAAATGCCCCAGACAATTTGGCCCTCTCTGCTTTCCTGCGCACTCTAGCCTCAAAAGCACCTTTTTTCACTTTCGGCGCCCCCCAGAGGAAAAAAGACAAACGTCCAGCTTTTGCTGCCACAGCAAAGGTGCCAGCGGGGAAAAGTGATGCTGGTCCTCACTGCCTCCTGGAACCCCTTCAAATGCCCCAGACAATTTGGCCCTCTCTGCTTTCCTGCGCACTCTAGCCTCAAAAGCACCTTTTTTCACTTTCGGCGCCCTCCGGAGCAAAAAAGACAAACGTCCAGCTTTTGCTGCCACAGCAAAGGTGCCAGCGGGGAAAAGTGATGCTGGTCCTCACTGCCTCCTGGAACCCCTTCAAATGCCCCAGACAATTTGGCCCTCTCTGCTTTCTGCGCACTCTAGCCTCAAAAGCACCTTTTTTCACTTTCGGCGCCCCCCAGAGGAAAAAAGACAAACGTCCAGCTTTTGCTGCCACAGCAAAGGTGCCAGCGGGGAAAAGTGATGCTGGTCCCTCACTGCCTCCTGGAACCCTTCAAATGCCCCAGACAATTTGGCCCTCTCTGCTTTCCTGCGCACTCTAGCCTCAAAAAGCACCTTTTTTCACTTTCGGCGCCCTCCGGAGCAAAAAAGACAAACGTCCAGCTTTTGCTGCCACAGCAAAGGTGCCAGCGGGGAAAAGTGATGCTGGTCCTCACTGCCTCCTGGAACCCCTTCAAATGCCCCAGACAATTTGGCCCTCTCTGCTTTCCTGCCGACTCTAGCCTCAAAAGCACCTTTTTTCACTTTCGGCGCCCCCAGAGGAAAAAAGACAAACGTCCAGCTTTTGCTGCCACAGCAAAGGTGCCAGCGGGGAAAAGTGATGCTGGTCCTCACTGCCTCCTGGAACCCCTTCAAATGCCCCAGACAATTTGGCCCTCTCTGCTTTCCTGCGCACTCTAGCCTCAAAAGCACCTTTTTTCACTTTCGGCGCCCCCCAGAGGAAAAAAGACAAACGTCCAGCTTTTGCTGCCACAGCAAAGGTGCCAGCGGGAAAAGTGATGCTGGTCCTCACTGCCTCCTGGAACCCCTTCAAATGCCCCAGACAATTTGGCCCTCTCTGCTTTCCTGCGCACTCTAGCCTCAAAAGCACCTTTTTTCACTTTCGGCGCCCTCCGGAGCAAAAAAGACAAACGTCCAGCTTTTGCTGCCACAGCAAAGGTGCCAGCGGGGAAAAGTGATGCTGGTCCTCACTGCCTCCTGGAACCCCTTCAAATGCCCCAGACAATTTGGCCCTCTCTGCTTTCCTGCGCACTCTAGCCTCAAAAGCACCTTTTTTCACTTTCGGCGCCCCTCAGAGGAAAAAAGACAAACGTCCAGCTTTTGCTGCCACAGCAAAGGTGCCAGCGGGGAAAAGTGATGCTGGTCCTCACTGCCTCCTGGAACCCCTTCAAATGCCCCAGACAATTTGGCCCTCTCTGCTTTCCTGCGCACTCTAGCCTCAAAAGCACCTTTTTTCACTTTCGGCGCCCTCCGGAGGAAAAAAGACAAACGTCCAGCTTTTGCTGCCACAGCAAAGGTGCCAGCGGGGAAAAGTGATGCTGGTCCTCACTGCCTCCTGGAACCCCTTCAAATGCCCCAGACAATTTGGCCCTCTCTGCTTTCCTGCGCACTCTAGCCTCAAAAGCACCTTTTTTCACTTTCGGCGCCCCCAGAGGAAAAAAGACAAACGTCCAGCTTTTGCTGCCACAGCAAAGGTGCCAGCGGGGAAAAGTGATGCTGGTCCTCACTGCCTCCTGGAACCCCTTCAAATGCCCCAGACAATTTGGCCCTCTCTGCTTTCCTGCGCACTCTAGCCTCAAAAGCACCCTTTTTTCACTTTCGGCGCCCCCCAGAGGAAAAAAGACAAACGTCCAGCTTTTGCTGCCACAGCAAAGGTGCCAGCGGGGAAAAGTGATGCTGGTCCTCACTGCCTCCTGGAACCCCTTCAAATGCCCCAGACAATTTGGCCCTCTCTGCTTTCCTGCGCACTCTAGCCTCAAAAGCACCTTTTTTCACTTTCGGCGCCCTCCGGAGCAAAAAGACAAACGTCCAGCTTTTGCTGCCACAGCAAAGGTGCCAGCGGGGAAAAGTGATGCTGGTCCTCACTGCCTCCTGGAACCCCTTCAAATGCCCCAGACAATTTGGCCCTCTCTGCTTTCCTGCGCACTCTAGCCTCAAAAGCACCTTTTTTCACTTTCGGCGCCCCCCAGAGGAAAAAAGACAAACGTCCAGCTTTTGCTGCCACAGCAAAGGTGCCAGCGGGGAAAAGTGATGCTGGTCCTCACTGCCTCCTGGAACCCCTTCAAATGCCCCAGACAATTTGGCCCTCTCTGCTTTCCTGCGCACTCTAGCCTCAAAAGCACCATTTTTCACTTTCGGCGCCCTCGGAGCAAAAAAGACAAACGTCCAGCTTTTGCTGCCACAGCAAAGGTGCCAGCGGGGAAAAGTGATGCTGGTCCTCACTGCCTCCTGGAACCCCTTCAAATGCCCCAGACAATTTGGCCCTCTCTGCTTTCCTGCGCACTCTAGCCTCAAAAGCACCTTTTTTCACTTTCGGCGCCCTCCGGAGCAAAAAAGACAAACGTCCAGCTTTTGCTGCCACAGCAAAGGTGCCAGCGGGGAAAAGTGATGCTGGTCCTCACTGCCTCCTGGAACCCCTTCAAGTGCCCCAGACAATTTGGCCCTCTCTGCTTTCCTGCGCACTCTAGCCTCAAAAGCACCTTTTTTCACTTTCGGCGCCCTCCGGAGCAAAAAAGACAAACGTCCAGCTTTTGCTGCCACAGCAAAGGTGCCAGCGGGGAAAAGTGATGCTGGTCCTCACTGCCTCCTGGAACCCCTTCAAATGCCCCAGACAATTTGGCCCTCTCTGCTTTCCTGCGCACTCTAGCCTCAAAAGCACCTTTTTTCACTTTCGGCGCCCTCCGGAGCAAAAAAGACAAACGTCCAGCTTTTGCTGCCACAGCAAAGGTGCCAGCGGGGAAAAGTGATGCTGGTCCTCACTGCCTCCTGGAACCCCTTCAAATGCCCCAGACAATTTGGCCCTCTCTGCTTTCCTGCGCACTCTAGCCTCAAAAGCACCTTTTTTCACTTTCGGCGCCCTCCAGAGCAAAAAAGACAAACGTCCAGCTTTTGCTGCCACAGCAAAGGTGCCAGCGGGGAAAAGTGATGCGGTCCTCACTGCCTCCTGGAACCCCTTCAAATGCCCCAGACAATTTGGCCCTCTCTGCTTTCCTGCGCACTCTAGCCTCAAAAGCACCTTTTTTCACTTTCGGCGCCCTCCGGAGCAAAAAAGACAAACGTCCAGCTTTTGCTGCCACAGCAAAGGTGCCAGCGGGGAAAAGTGATGCTGGTCCTCACTGCCTCCTGGAACCCCTTCAAATGCCCCAGACAATTTGGCCCTCTCTGCTTTCCTGCCGACTCTAGCCTCAAAAGCACCTTTTTTCACTTTCGGCGCCCCCAGAGGAAAAAAGACAAACGTCCAGCTTTTGCTGCCACAGCAAAGGTGCCAGCGGGGAAAGTGATGCTGGTCCTCACTGCCTCCTGGAACCCCTTCAAATGCCCCAGACAATTTGGGCCCTCTCTGCTTTCTGCGCACTCTAGCCTCAAAAGCACCTTTTTTCACTTTCGGCGCCCCCCAGAGGAAAAAAGACAAACGTCCAGCTTTTGCTGCCACAGCAAAGGTGCCAGCGGGGGAAAAGTGATGCTGGTCCTCACTGCCTCCTGGAACCCCTTCAAATGCCCCAGACAATTTGGCCCTCTCTGCTTTCCTGCGCACTCTAGCCTCAAAAGCACCTTTTTTCACTTTCGGCGCCCTCCGGAGCAAAAAGACAAACGTCCAGCTTTTGCTGCCACAGCAAAGGTGCCAGCGGGGAAAAGTGATGCTGGTCCTCACTGCCTCCTGGAACCCCTTCAAATGCCCCAGACAATTTGGCCCTCTCTGCTTTCCTGCGCACTCTAGCCTCAAAAGCACCTTTTTTCACTTTCGGCGCCCCCAGAGGAAAAAAGACAAACGTCCAGCTTTTGCTGCCACAGCAAAGGTGCCAGCGGGGAAAAGTGATGCTGGTCCTCACTGCCTCCTGGAACCCCTTCAAATGCCCCAGACAATTTGGCCCTCTCTGCTTTCCTGCGCACTCTAGCCTCAAAAGCACCTTTTTTCACTTTCGGCGCCCTCCGGAGGAAAAAAGACAAACGTCCAGCTTTTGCTGCCACAGCAAAGGTGCCAGCGGGGAAAAGTGATGCTGGTCCTCACTGCCTCCTGGAACCCCTTCAAATGCCCCAGACAATTTGGCCCTCTCTGCTTTCCTGCGCACTCTAGCCTCAAAAGCACCTTTTTTCACTTTCGGCGCCCCCCAGAGGAAAAAAGACAAAACGTCCAGCTTTTGCTGCCACAGCAAAGGTGCCAGCGGGGAAAAGTGATGCTGGTCCTCACTGCCTCCTGGAACCCCTTCAAATGCCCCAGACAATTTGGCCCTCTCTGCTTTCCTGCGCACTCTAGCCTCAAAAGCACCTTTTTCACTTTCGGCGCCCCCCAGAGGAAAAAAAGACAAACGTCCAGCTTTTGCTGCCACAGCAAAGGTGCCAGCGGGGAAAAGTGATGCTGGTCCTCACTGCCTCCTGGAACCCCTTCAAATGCCCCAGACAATTTGGCCCTCTCTGCTTTCCTGCGCACTCTAGCCTCAAAAGCACCTTTTTTCACTTTCGGCGCCCTCCGGAGGAAAAAGACAAACGTCCAGCTTTGCTGCCACAGCAAAGGTGCCAGCGGGGAAAAGTGATGCTGGTCCTCACTGCCTCCTGGAACCCCTTCAAATGCCCAGACAATTTGGCCCTCTCTGCTTTCCTGCGCACTCTAGCCTCAAAAGCACCTTTTTTCACTTTCGGCGCCCTCCAGAGCAAAAAAGACAAACGTCCAGCTTTTGCTGCCACAGCAAAGGTGCCAGCGGGGAAAAGTGATGCTGGTCCTCACTGCCTCCTGGAACCCCTTCAAATGCCCCAGACAATTTGGCCCTCTCTGCTTTCCTGCGCACTCTAGCCTCAAAAGCACCTTTTTTCACTTTCGGCGCCCTCCGGAGCAAAAAAGACAAACGTCCAGCTTTTGCTGCCACAGCAAAGGTGCCAGCGGGGAAAAGTGATGCTGGTCCTCACTGCCTCCTGGAACCCCTTCAAATGCCCCAGACAATTTGGCCCTCTCTGCTTTCCTGCGCACTCTAGCCTCAAAAGCACCTTTTTTCACTTTCGGCGCCCTCCGGAGCAAAAAAGACAAACGTCCAGCTTTTGCTGCCACAGCAAAGGTGCCAGCGGGGAAAAGTGATGCTGGTCCTCACTGCCTCCTGGAACCCCTTCAAGTGCCCCAGACAATTTGGCCCTCTCTGCTTTCCTGCGCACTCTAGCCTCAAAAGCACCTTTTTTAACTTTAGGCGCCCTCCGGAGGAAAAAAGACAAACGTCCAGCTTTTGCTGCCACAGCAAAGGTGCCAGCGGGGAAAAGTGATGCTGGTCCTCACTGCCTCCTGGAACCCCTTCAAATGCCCCAGACAATTTGGCCCTCTCTGCTTTCCTGCGCACTCTAGCCTCAAAAGCACCTTTTTTCACTTTCGGCGCCCCCCAGAGGAAAAAAGACAAACGTCCAGCTTTTGCTGCCACAGCAAAGGTGCCAGCGGGGAAAAGTGATGCTGGTCCTCACTGCCTCCTGGAACCCCTTCAAATGCCCCAGGACAATTTGGCCCTCTCTGCTTTCCTGCGCACTCTAGCCTCAAAAGCACCTTTTTTCACTTTCGGCGCCCTCCGGAGGAAAAAAAGACAAACGTCCAGCTTTTGCTGCCACAGCAAAGGTGCCAGCGGGGAAAAGTGATGCTGGTCCTCACTGCCTCCTGGAACCCCTTCAAATGCCCCAGACAATTTGGCCCTCTCTGCTTTCCTGCGCACTCTAGCCTCAAAAGCACCTTTTTCACTTTCGGCGCCCCCCAGAGGAAAAAAGACAAACGTCCAGCTTTTGCTGCCACAGCAAAGGTGCCAGCGGGGAAAAGTGATGCTGGTCCTCACTGCCTCCTGGAACCCCTTCAAATGCCCCCAGACAATTTGGCCCTCTCTGCTTTCCTGCGCACTCTAGCCTCAAAAGCACCTTTTTTCACTTTCGGCGCCCTCCGGAGCAAAAAAGACAAACGTCCAGCTTTTGCTGCCACAGCAAAGGTGCCAGCGGGGAAAAGTGATGCTGGTCCTCACTGCCTCCTGGAACCCCTTCAAATGCCCCAGACAATTTGGCCCTCTCTGCTTTCCTGCGCACTCTAGCCTCAAAGCACCTTTTTTCACTTTCGGCGCCCTCCGGAGCAAAAAAGACAAACGTCCAGCTTTTGCTGCCACAGCAAAGGTGCCAGCGGGGAAAAGTGATGCTGGTCCTCACTGCCTCCTGGAACCCCTTCAAGTGCCCCCAGACAATTTGGCCCTCTCTGCTTTCCTGCGCACTCTAGCCTCAAAAGCACCTTTTTTAACTTTAGGCGCCCTCCGGAGGAAAAAAGACAAACGTCCAGCTTTTGCTGCCACAGCAAAGGTGCCAGCGGGGAAAAGTGATGCTGGTCCTCACTGCCTCCTGGAACCCCTTCAAATGCCCCAGACAATTTGGCCCTCTCTGCTTTCCTGCGCACTCTAGCCTCAAAAGCACCTTTTTTCACTTTCGGCGCCCTCCGGAGCAAAAAAGACAAACGTCCAGCTTTTGCTGCCACAGCAAAGGTGCCAGCGGGGAAAAGTGATGCTGGTCCTCACTGCCTCCTGGAACCCCTTCAAATGCCCCAGACAATTTGGCCCTCTCTGCTTTCCTGCCGACTCTAGCCTCAAAAGCACCTTTTTTCACTTTCGGCGCCCTCCGGAGCAAAAAAGACAAACGTCCAGCTTTTGCTGCCACAGCAAAGGTGCCAGCGGGGAAAAGTGATGCTGGTCCTCACTGCCTCCTGGAACCCCTTCAAATGCCCCAGACAATTTGGCCCTCTCTGCTTTCCTGCGCACTCTAGCCTCAAAAGCACCTTTTTTCACTTTCGGCGCCCCCCAGAGGAAAAAAGACAAACGTCCAGCTTTTGCTGCCACAGCAAAGGTGCCAGCGGGGAAAAGTGATGCTGGTCCTCACTGCCTCCTGGAACCCCTTCAAATGCCCCAGACAATTTGGCCCTCTCTGCTTTCCTGCGCACTCTAGCCTCAAAAGCACCTTTTTTCACTTTCGGCGCCCTCCGGAGCAAAAAAGACAAACGTCCAGCTTTTGCTGCCACAGCAAAGGTGCCAGCGGGGAAAAGTGATGCTGGTCCTCACTGCCTCCTGGAACCCCTTCAAATGCCCCAGACAATTTGGCCCTCTCTGCTTTCCTGCGCACTCTAGCCTCAAAAGCACCTTTTTTCACTTTCGGCGCCCCCCAGAGGAAAAAAGACAAACGTCCAGCTTTTGCTGCCACAGCAAAGGTGCCAGCGGGGAAAAGTGATGCTGGTCCTCACTGCCTCCTGGAACCCCTTCAAATGCCCCAGACAATTTGGCCCTCTCTGCTTTCCTGCGCACTCTAGCCTCAAAAGCACCTTTTTTCACTTTCGGCGCCCTCCGGAGCAAAAAAGACAAACGTCCAGCTTTTGCTGCCACAGCAAAGGTGCCAGCGGGGAAAAGTGATGCTGGTCCTCACTGCCTCCTGGAACCCCTTCAAATGCCCCAGACAATTTGGCCCTCTCTGCTTTCCTGCGCACTCTAGCCTCAAAAGCACCTTTTTTCACTTTCGTCGCCCTCCGGAGCAAAAAAGACAAACGTCCAGCTTTTGCTGCCACAGCAAAGGTGCCAGCGGGGAAAAGTGATGCTGGTCCTCACTGCCTCCTGGAACCCCTTCAAATGCCCCAGACAATTTGGCCCTCTCTGCTTTCCTGCGCACTCTAGCCTCAAAAGCACCTTTTTTCACTTTCGGCGCCCCCCAGAGGAAAAAAGACAAACGTCCAGCTTTTGCTGCCACAGCAAAGGTGCCAGCGGGGAAAAGTGATGCTGGTCCTCACTGCCTCCTGGAACCCCTTCAAATGCCCCAGACAATTTGGCCCTCTCTGCTTTCCTGCGCACTCTAGCCTCAAAAGCACCTTTTTTCACTTTCGGCGCCCTCCGGAGCAAAAAAGACAAACGTCCAGCTTTTGCTGCCACAGCAAAGGTGCCAGCGGGGAAAAGTGATGCTGGTCCTCACTGCCTCCTGGAACCCCTTCAAATGCCCCAGACAATTTGGCCCTCTCTGCTTTCCTGCCGACTCTAGCCTCAAAAGCACCTTTTTTCACTTTCGGCGCCCCCCAGAGGAAAAAAGACAAACGTCCAGCTTTTGCTGCCACAGCAAAGGTGCCAGCGGGGAAAAGTGATGCTGGTCCTCACTGCCTCCTGGAACCCCTTCAAATGCCCCAGACAATTTGGCCCTCTCTGCTTTCCTGCGCACTCTAGCCTCAAAAGCACCTTTTTTCACTTTCGGCGCCCCCCAGAGGAAAAAAGACAAACGTCCAGCTTTTGCTGCCACAGCAAAGGTGCCAGCGGGGAAAAGTGATGCTGGTCCTCACTGCCTCCTGGAACCCCTTCAAATGCCCCAGACAATTTGGCCCTCTCTGCTTTCCTGCGCACTCTAGCCTCAAAAGCACCTTTTTTCACTTTCGGCGCCCCCCAGAGGAAAAAAGACAAACGTCCAGCTTTTGCTGCCACAGCAAAGGTGCCAGCGGGGAAAAGTGATGCTGGTCCTCACTGCCTCCTGGAACCCCTTCAAATGCCCCAGACAATTTGGCCCTCTCTGCTTTCCTGCGCACTCTAGCCTCAAAAGCACCTTTTTTCACTTTCGGCGCCCTCCGGAGCAAAAAAGACAAACGTCCAGCTTTTGCTGCCACAGCAAAGGTGCCAGCGGGGAAAAGTGATGCTGGTCCTCACTGCCTCCTGGAACCCCTTCAAATGCCCCAGACAATTTGGCCCTCTCTGCTTTCCTGCGCACTCTAGCCTCAAAAGCACCTTTTTTCACTTTCGGCGCCCTCCGGAGCAAAAAAGACAAACGTCCAGCTTTTGCTGCCACAGCAAAGGTGCCAGCGGGGAAAAGTGATGCTGGTCCTCACTGCCTCCTGGAACCCCTTCAAATGCCCCAGACAATTTGGCCCTCTCTGCTTTCCTGCGCACTCTAGCCTCAAAAGCACCTTTTTTCACTTTCGGCGCCCCCCAGAGGAAAAAAGACAAACGTCCAGCTTTTGCTGCCAAAGCAAAGGTGCCAGCGGGGAAAAGTGATGCTGGTCCTCACTGCCTCCTGGAACCCCTTCAAATGCCCCAGACAATTTGGCCCTCTCTGCTTTCCTGCGCACTCTAGCCTCAAAAGCACCTTTTTTCACTTTCGGCGCCCCCCAGAGGAAAAAAGACAAACGTCCAGCTTTTGCTGCCACAGCAAAGGTGCCAGCGGGGAAAAGTGATGCTGGTCCTCACTGCCTCCTGGAACCCCTTCAAATGCCCCAGACAATTTGGCCCTCTCTGCTTTCCTGCGCACTCTAGCCTCAAAAGCACCTTTTTTCACTTTCGGCGCCCCCCAGAGGAAAAAAGACAAACGTCCAGCTTTTGCTGCCACAGCAAAGGTGCCAGCGGGGAAAAGTGATGCTGGTCCTCACTGCCTCCTGGAACCCCTTCAAATGCCCCAGACAATTTGGCCCTCTCTGCTTTCCTGCGCACTCTAGCCTCAAAAGCACCTTTTTTCACTTTCGGCGCCCTCCGGAGCAAAAAAGACAAACGTCCAGCTTTTGCTGCCACAGCAAAGGTGCCAGCGGGGAAAAGTGATGCTGGTCCTCACTGCCTCCTGGAACCCCTTCAAATGCCCCAGACAATTTGGCCCTCTCTGCTTTCCTGCCGACTCTAGCCTCAAAAGCACCTTTTTTCACTTTCGGCGCCCCCCAGAGGAAAAAAGACAAACGTCCAGCTTTTGCTGCCACAGCAAAGGTGCCAGCGGGGAAAAGTGATGCTGGTCCTCACTGCCTCCTGGAACCCCTTCAAATGCCCCAGACAATTTGGCCCTCTCTGCTTTCCTGCGCACTCTAGCCTCAAACGCACCTTTTTTCACTTTCGGCATCCTCCGGAGCAAAAAAGACAAACGTCCAGCTTTTGCTGCCACAGCAAAGGTGCCAGCGGGGAAAAGTGATGCTGGTCCTCACTGCCTCCTGGAACCCCTTCAAATGCCCCAGACAATTTGGCCCTCTCTGCTTTCCTGCGCACTCTAGCCTCAAAAGCACCTTTTTTCACTTTCGGCATCCTCCGGAGCAAAAAAGACAAACGTCCAGCTTTTGCTGCCACAGCAAAGGTGCCAGCGGGGAAAAGTGATGCTGGTCCTCACTGCCTCCTGGAACCCCTTCAAATGCCCCAGACAATTTGGCCCTCTCTGCTTTCCTGCGCACTCTAGCCTCAAAAGCACCTTTTTTCACTTTCGGCGCCCCCCAGAGGAAAAAAGACAAACGTCCAGCTTTTGCTGCCACAGCAAAGGTGCCAGCGGGGAAAAGTGATGCTGGTCCTCACTGCCTCCTGGAACCCCTTCAAATGCCCCAGACAATTTGGCCCTCTCTGCTTTCCTGCGCACTCTAGCCTCAAAAGCACCTTTTTTCAGTATCGGCGCCCCCCAGAGGAAAAAAGACAAACGTCCAGCTTTTGCTGCCACAGCAAAGGTGCCAGCGGGGAAAAGTGATGCTGGTCCTCACTGCCTCCTGGAACCCCTTCAAATGCCCCAGACAATTTGGCCCTCTCTGCTTTCCTGCGCACTCTAGCCTCAAAAGCACCTTTTTTCACTTTCGGCGCCCTCCGGAGGAAAAAAGACAAACGTCCAGCTTTTGCTGCCACAGCAAAGGTGCCAGCGGGGAAAAGTGATGCTGGTCCTCACTGCCTCCTGGAACCCCTTCAAATGCCCCAGACAATTTGGCCCTCTCTGCTTTCCTGCGCACTCTAGCCTCAAAAGCACCTTTTTTCACTTTCGGCGCCCCCCAGAGGAAAAAAGACAAACGTCCAGCTTTTGCTGCCACAGCAAAGGTGCCAGCGGGGAAAAGTGATGCTGGTCCTCACTGCCTCCTGGAACCCCTTCAAATGCCCCAGACAATTTGGCCCTCTCTGCTTTCCTGCGCACTCTAGCCTCAAAAGCACCTTTTTTCACTTTCGGCGCCCCCCAGAGGAAAAAAGACAAACGTCCAGCTTTTGCTGCCACAGCAAAGGTGCCAGCGGGGAAAAGTGATGCTGGTCCTCACTGCCTCCTGGAACCCCTTCAAATGCCCCAGACAATTTGGCCCTCTCTGCTTTCCTGCGCACTCTATCCTCACAAGCACCTTTTTTCACTTTCGGCGCCCCCCAGAGGAAAAAAGACAAACGTCCAGCTTTTGCTGCCACAGCAAAGGTGCCAGCGGGGAAAAGTGATGCTGGTCCTCACTGCCTCCTGGAACCCCTTCAAATGCCCCAGACAATTTGGCCCTCTCTGCTTTCCTGCGCACTCTAGCCTCAAAAGCACCTTTTTTCACTTTCGGCGCCCTCCGGAGCAAAAAAGACAAACGTCCAGCTTTTGCTGCCACAGCAAAGGTGCCAGCGGGGAAAAGTGATGCTGGTCCTCACTGCCTCCTGGAACCCCTTCAAATGCCCCAGACAATTTGGCCCTCTCTGCTTTCCTGCGCACTCTAGCCTCAAAAGCACCTTTTTTCACTTTCGGCGCCCTCCGGAGGAAAAAAGACAAACGTCCAGCTTTTGCTGCCACAGCAAAGGTGCCAGCGGGGAAAAGTGATGCTGGTCCTCACTGCCTCCTGGAACCCCTTCAAATGCCCCAGACAATTTGGCCCTCTCTGCTTTCCTGCGCACTCTAGCCTCAAAAGCACCTTTTTTCACGTTCGGCGCCCTCCGGAGCAAAAAAGACAAACGTCCAGCTTTTGCTGCCACAGCAAAGGTGCCAGCGGGGAAAAGTGATGCTGGTCCTCACTGCCTCCTGGAACCCCTTCAAATGCCCCAGACAATTTGGCCCTCTCTGCTTTCCTGCGCACTCTAGCCTCAAAAGCACCTTTTTTCACTTTCGGCGCCCCCCAGAGGAAAAAAGACAAACGTCCAGCTTTTGCTGCCACAGCAAAGGTGCCAGCGGGGAAAAGTGATGCTGGTCCTCACTGCCTCCTGGAACCCCTTCAAATGCCCCAGACAATTTGGCCCTCTCTGCTTTCCTGCGCACTCTAGCCTCAAAAACACCTTTTTTCACTTTCGGCGCCCTCCGGAGCAAAAAAGACAAACGTCCAGCTTTTGCTGTCACAGCAAAGGTGCCAGCGGGGAAAAGTGATGCTGGTCCTCACTGCCTCCTGGAACCCCTTCAAATGCCCCAGACAATTTGGCCCTCTCTGCTTTCCTGCGCACTCTAGCCTCAAAAGCACCTTTTTTCACTTTCGGCGCCCCCCAGAGGAAAAAAGACAAACGTCCAGCTTTTGCTGCCACAGCAAAGGTGCCAGCGGGGAAAAGTGATGCTGGTCCTCACTGCCTCCTGGAACCCCTTCAAATGCCCCAGACAATTTGGCCCTCTCTGCTTTCCTGCGCACTCTAGCCTCAAAAGCACCTTTTTTCGCTTTCGCCGCTGTTTGGAGCAAAAAAGACAAACGTCCAGCTTTTGCTGCCACAGCAAAGGTGCCAGCGGGGAAAAGTGATGCTGGTCCTCACTGCCTCCTGGAACCCCTTCAAATGCCTCAGACAATTTGGCCCTCTCTGCTTTCCTGCGCACTCTAGGCTCAAAAGCACCTTTTTTCACTTACGCCGCTGTTTGGAGCAAAAAAGACAAACGTCCAGCTTTTGCTGCCACAGCAAAGGTGCCAGCGGGGAAAAGTGATGCTGGTCCTCACTGCCTCCTGGAACCCCTTCAAATGCCCCAGACAATTTGGCCCTCTCTGCTTTCCTGCGCACTCTAGCCTCAAAAGCACCTTTTTTCACGTTCGGCGCCCTCCGGAGCAAAAAAGACAAACGTCCAGCTTTTGCTGCCACAGCAAAGGTGCCAGCGGGGAAAAGTGATGCTGGTCCTCACTGCCTCCTGGAACCCCTTCAAATGCCCCAGACAATTTGGCCCTCTCTGCTTTCCTGCGCACTCTAGCCTCAAAAGCACCTTTTTTCACTTTCGGCGCCCTCCGGAGCAAAAAAGACAAAGGTCCAGCTTTTGCTGCCACAGCAAAGGTGCCAGCGGGGAAAAGTGATGCTGGTCCTCACTGCCTCCTGGAACCCCTTCAAATGCCCCAGACAATTTGGCCCTCTCTGCTTTCCTGCGCACTCTAGCCTCAAAAGCACCTTTTTTCACTTTCGGCGCCCTCCAGAGCAAAAAAGACAAACGTCCAGCTTTTGCTGCCACAGCAAAGGTGCCAGCGGGGAAAAGTGATGCTGGTCCTCACTGCCTCCTGGAACCCCTTCAAATGCCCCAGACAATTTGGCCCTCTCTGCTTTCCTGCGCACTCTAGCCTCAAAAGCACCTTTTTTCACTTTCGGCGCCCCCCAGAGGAAAAAAGACAAACGTCCAGATTTTGCTGCCACAGCAAAGGTGCCAGCGGGGAAAAGTGATGCTGGTCCTCACTGCCTCCTGGAACCCCTTCAAATGCCCCAGACAATTTGGCCCTCTCTGCTTTCCTGCGCACTCTAGGCTCAAAAGCACCTTTTTTCACTTTCGGCGCCCTCCGGAGCAAAAAAGACAAACGTCCAGCTTTTGCTGCCACAGCAAAGGTGCCAGCGGGGAAAAGTGATGCTGGTCCTCACTGCCTCCTGGAACCCCTTCAAATGCCCCAGACAATTTGGCCCTCTCTGCTTTCCTGCGCACTCTAGCCTCAAAAGCACCTTTTTTCACTTTCGGCGCCCTCCGGAGCAAAAAAGACAAACGTCCAGCTTTTGCTGCCACAGCAAAGGTGCCAGCGGGGAAAAGTGATGCTGGTCCTCACTGCCTCCTGGAACCCCTTCAAATGCCCCAGACAATTTGGCCCTCTCTGCTTTCCTGCCGACTCTAGCCTCAAAAGCACCTTTTTTCACTTTCGGCGCCCCCCAGAGGAAAAAAGACAAACGTCCAGCTTTTGCTGCCACAGCAAAGGTGCCAGCGGGGAAAAGTGATGCTGGTCCTCACTGCCTCCTGGAACCCCTTCAAATGCCCCAGACAATTTGGCCCTCTCTGCTTTCCTGCGCACTCTAGCCTCAAAAGCACCTTTTTTCACTTTCGGCGCCCTCCGGAGGAAAAAAGACAAACGTCCAGCTTTTGCTGCCACAGCAAAGGTGCCAGCGGGGAAAAGTGATGCTGGTCCTCACTGCCTCCTGGAACCCCTTCAAATGCCCCAGACAATTTGGCCCTCTCTGCTTTCCTGCGCACTCTAGCCTCAAAAGCACCTTTTTTCACTTTCGGCGCCCCCCAGAGGAAAAAAGACAAACGTCCAGCTTTTGCTGCCACAGCAAAGGTGCCAGCGGGGAAAAGTGATGCTGGTCCTCACTGCCTCCTGGAACCCCTTCAAATGCCCCAGACAATTTGGCCCTCTCTGCTTTCCTGCGCACTCTAGCCTCAAAAGCACCTTTTTTCACTTTCGGCGCCCTCCGGAGCAAAAAAGACAAACGTCCAGCTTTTGCTGCCACAGCAAAGGTGCCAGCGGGGAAAAGTGATGCTGGTCCTCACTGCCTCCTGGAACCCCTTCAAATGCCCCAGACAATTTGGCCCTCTCTGCTTTCCTGCGCACTCTAGCCTCAAAAGCACCTTTTTTCACTTTCGGCGCCCTCCGGAGAAAAAAAGACAAACGTCCAGCTTTTGCTGCCACAGCAAAGGTGCCAGCGGGGAAAAGTGATGCTGGTCCTCACTGCCTCCTGGAACCCCTTCAAATGCCCCAGACAATTTGGCCCTCTCTGCTTTCCTGCCGACTCTAGCCTCAAAAGCACCTTTTTTCACTTTCGGCGCCCCCCAGAGGAAAAAAGACAAACGTCCAGCTTTTGCTGCCACAGCAAAGGTGCCAGCGGGGAAAAGTGATGCTGGTCCTCACTGCCTCCTGGAACCCCTTCAAATGCCCCAGACAATTGGCCCTCTCTGCTTTCCTGCGCACTCTAGCCTCAAAAGCACCTTTTTTCACTTTCGGCGCCCCCCAGAGCAAAAAAGACAAACGTCCAGCTTTTGCTGCCACAGCAAAGGTGCCAGCGGGGAAAAGTGATGCTGGTCCTCACTGCCTCCTGGAACCCCTTCAAATGCCCCAGACAATTTGGCCCTCTCTGCTTTCCTGCGCACTCTAGCCTCAAAAGCACCTTTTTTCACTTTCGGCGCCCTCCGGAGCAAAAAAGACAAACGTCCAGCTTTTGCTGCCACAGCAAAGGTGCCAGCGGGGAAAAGTGATGCTGGTCCTCACTGCCTCCTGGAACCCCTTCAAATGCCCCAGACAATTTGGCCCTCTCTGCTTTCCTGCCGACTCTAGCCTCAAAAGCACCTTTTTTCACTTTCGGCGCCCTCCGGAGGAAAAAAGACAAACGTCCAGCTTTTGCTGCCACAGCAAAGGTGCCAGCGGGGAAAAGTGATGCTGGTCCTCACTGCCTCCTGGAACCCCTTCAAATGCCCCAGACAATTTGGCCCTCTCTGCTTTCCTGCGCACTCTAGCCTCAAAAGCACCTTTTTTCACTTTCGGCGCCCTCCGGAGCAAAAAAGACAAACGTCCAGCTTTTGCTGCCACAGCAAAGGTGCCAGCGGGGAAAAGTGATGCTGGTCCTCACTGCCTCCTGGAACCCCTTCAAATGCCCCAGACAATTTGGCCCTCTCTGCTTTCCTGCGCACTCTAGCCTCAAAAGCACCTTTTTTCACTTTCGGCGCCCCCCAGAGGAAAAAAGACAAACGTCCAGCTTTTGCTGCCACAGCAAAGGTGCCAGCGGGGAAAAGTGATGCTGGTCCTCACTGCCTCCTGGAACCCCTTCAAATGCCCCAGACAATTTGGCCCTCTCTGCTTTCCTGCGCACTCTAGCCTCAAAAGCACCTTTTTTCACTTTCGGCGCCCTCCGGAGCAAAAAAGACAAACGTCCAGCTTTTGCTGCCACAGCAAAGGTGCCAGCGGGGAAAAGTGATGCTGGTCCTCACTGCCTCCTGGAACCCCTTCAAATGCCCCAGACAATTTGGCCCTCTCTGCTTTCCTGCGCACTCTAGCCTCAAAAGCACCTTTTTTCACTTTCGGCGCCCCCCAGAGGAAAAAAGACAAACGTCCAGATTTTGCTGCCACAGCAAAGGTGCCAGCGGGGAAAAGTGATGCTGGTCCTCACTGCCTCCTGGAACCCCTTCAAATGCCCCAGACAATTTGGCCCTCTCTGCTTTCCTGCGCACTCTAGCCTCAAAAGCACCTTTTTTCACTTTCGGCGCCCTCCGGAGCAAAAAAGACAAACGTCCAGCTTTTGCTGCCACAGCAAAGGTGCCAGCGGGGAAAAGTGATGCTGGTCCTCACTGCCTCCTGGAACCCCTTCAAATGCCCCAGACAATTTGGCCCTCTCTGCTTTCCTGCGCACTCTAGCCTCAAAAGCACCTTTTTTCACTTTCGGCGCCCTCCGGAGCAAAAAAGACAAACGTCCAGCTGTTGCTGCCACAGCAAAGGTGCCAGCGGGGAAAAGTGATGCTGGTCCTCACTGCCTCCTGGAACCCCTTCAAGTGCCCCAGACAATTTGGCCCTCTCTGCTTTCCTGCGCACTCTAGCCTCAAAAGCACCTTTTTTCACTTTCGGCGCCCTCCGGAGCAAAAAAGACAAACGTCCAGCTTTTGCTGCCACAGCAAAGGTGCCAGCGGGGAAAAGTGATGCTGGTCCTCACTGCCTCCTGGAACCCCTTCAAATGCCCCAGACAATTTGGCCCTCTCTGCTTTCCTGCGCACTCTAGCCTCAAAAGCACCTTTTTTCACTTTCGGCGCCCTCCGGAGCAAAAAAGACAAACGTCCAGCTTTTGCTGCCACAGCAAAGGTGCCAGCGGGGAAAAGTGATGCTGGTCCTCACTGCCTCCTGGAACCCCTTCAAATGCCCCAGACAATTTGGCCCTCTCTGCTTTCCTGCGGACTCTATCCTCAAAAGCACCTTATTTCGCTTTCGCCGCTGATTGGAGCAAAAAAGACAAACGTCCAGCTTTTGCTGCCACAGCAAAGGTGCCAGCGGGGAAAAGTGATGCTGGTCCTCACTGCCTCCTGGAACCCCTTCAAATGCCCCAGACAATTTGGCCCTCTCTGCTTTCCTGCGCACTCTAGCCTCAAAAGCACCTTTTTTCACTTTCGGCGCCCCCCAGAGGAAAAAAGACAAACGTCCAGCTTTTGCTGCCACAGCAAAGGTGCCAGCGGGGAAAAGTGATGCTGGTCCTCACTGCCTCCTGGAACCCCTTCAAATGCCCCAGACAATTTGGCCCTCTCTGCTTTCCTGCCGACTCTAGCCTCAAAAGCACCTTTTTTCACTTTCGGCGCCCTCCGGAGGAAAAAAGACAAACGTCCAGCTTTTGCTGCCACAGCAAAGGTGCCAGCGGGGAAAAGTGATGCTGGTCCTCACTGCCTCCTGGAACCCCTTCAAATGCCCCAGACAATTTGGCCCTCTCTGCTTTCCTGCGCACTCTAGCCTCAAAAGCACCTTTTTTCACTTTCGGCATCCTCCGGAGCAAAAAAGACAAACGTCCAGCTTTTGCTGCCACAGCAAAGGTGCCAGCGGGGAAAAGTGATGCTGGTCCTCACTGCCTCCTGGAACCCCTTCAAATGCCCCAGACAATTTGGCCCTCTCTGCTTTCCTGCGCACTCTAGCCTCAAAAGCACCTTTTTTCACTTTCGGCGCCCCCCAGAGGAAAAAAGACAAACGTCCAGCTTTTGCTGCCACAGCAAAGGTGCCAGCGGGGAAAAGTGATGCTGGTCCTCACTGCCTCCTGGAACCCCTTCAAATGCCCCAGACAATTTGGCCCTCTCTGCTTTCCTGCGCACTCTAGCCTCAAAAGCACCTTTTTTCACTTTCGGCGCCCTCCGGAGGAAAAAAGACAAACGTCCAGCTTTTGCTGCCACAGCAAAGGTGCCAGCGGGGAAAAGTGATGCTGGTCCTCACTGCCTCCTGGAACCCCTTCAAATGCCCCAGACAATTTGGCCCTCTCTGCTTTCCTGCGCACTCTAGCCTCAAAAGCACCTTTTTTCACTTTCGGCGCCCCCCAGAGGAAAAAAGACAAACGTCCAGCTTTTGCTGCCACAGCAAAGGTGCCAGCGGGGAAAAGTGATGCTGGTCCTCACTGCCTCCTGGAACCCCTTCAAATGCCCCAGACAATTTGGCCCTCTCTGCTTTCCTGCGCACTCTAGCCTCAAAAGCACCTTTTTTCACTTTCGGCGCCCTCCGGAGCAAAAAAGACAAACGTCCAGCTTTTGCTGCCACAGCAAAGGTGCCAGCGGGGAAAAGTGATGCTGGTCCTCACTGCCTCCTGGAACCCCTTCAAATGCCCCAGACAATTTGGCCCTCTCTGCTTTCCTGCGCACTCTAGCCTCAAAAGCACCTTTTTTCACTTTCGGCGCCCTCCGGAGCAAAAAAGACAAACGTCCAGCTTTTGCTGCCACAGCAAAGGTGCCAGCGGGGAAAAGTGATGCTGGTCCTCACTGCCTCCTGGAACCCCTTCAAGTGCCCCAGACAATTTGGCCCTCTCTGCTTTCCTGCCGACTCTAGCCTCAAAAGCACCTTTTTTCACTTTCGGCGCCCTCCGGAGCAAAAAAGACAAACGTCCAGCTTTTGCTGCCACAGCAAAGGTGCCAGCGGGGAAAAGTGATGCTGGTCCTCACTGCCTCCTGGAACCCCTTCAAATGCCCCAGACAATTTGGCCCTCTCTGCTTTCCTGCGCACTCTAGCCTCAAAAGCACCTTTTTTCACTTTCGGCGCCCTCCGGAGCAAAAAAGACAAACGTCCAGCTTTTGCTGCCACAGCAAAGGTGCCAGCGGGGAAAAGTGATGCTGGTCCTCACTGCCTCCTGGAACCCCTTCAAATGCCCCAGACAATTTGGCCCTCTCTGCTTTCCTGCGGACTCTATCCTCAAAAGCACCTTATTTCGCTTTCGCCGCTGTTTGGAGCAAAAAAGACAAACGTCCAGCTTTTGCTGCCACAGCAAAGGTGCCAGCGGGGAAAAGTGATGCTGGTCCTCACTGCCTCCTGGAACCCCTTCAAATGCCCCAGACAATTTGGCCCTCTCTGCTTTCCTGCGCACTCTAGCCTCAAAAGCACCTTTTTTCACTTTTGGCGCCCCCCAGAGGAAAAAAGACAAACGTCCAGCTTTTGCTGCCACAGCAAAGGTGCCAGCGGGGAAAAGTGATGCTGGTCCTCACTGCCTCCTGGAACCCCTTCAAATGCCCCAGACAATTTGGCCCTCTCTGCTTTCCTGCGCACTCTAGCCTCAAAAGCACCTTTTTTCACTTTCGGCGCCCTCCGGAGCAAAAAAGACAAACGTCCAGCTTTTGCTGCCACAGCAAAGGTGCCAGCGGGGAAAAGTGATGCTGGTCCTCACTGCCTCCTGGAACCCCTTCAAATGCCCCAGACAATTTGGCCCTCTCTGCTTTCCTGCCGACTCTAGCCTCAAAAGCACCTTTTTTCACTTTCGGCGCCCCCCAGAGGAAAAAAGACAAACGTCCAGCTTTTGCTGCCACAGCAAAGGTGCCAGCGGGGAAAAGTGATGCTGGTCCTCACTGCCTCCTGGAACCCCTTCAAATGCCCCAGACAATTTGGCCCTCTCTGCTTTCCTGCGCACTCTAGCCTCAAAAGCACCTTTTTTCACTTTCGGCATCCTCCGGAGCAAAAAAGACAAACGTCCAGCTTTTGCTGCCACAGCAAAGGTGCCAGCGGGGAAAAGTGATGCTGGTCCTCACTGCCTCCTGGAACCCCTTCAAATGCCCCAGACAATTTGGCCCTCTCTGCTTTCCTGCGCACTCTAGCCTCAAAAGCACCTTTTTTCACTTTCGGCATCCTCCGGAGCAAAAAAGACAAACGTCCAGCTTTTGCTGCCACAGCAAAGGTGCCAGCGGGGAAAAGTGATGCTGGTCCTCACTGCCTCCTGGAACCCCTTCAAATGCCCCAGACAATTTGGCCCTCTCTGCTTTCCTGCGCACTCTAGCCTCAAAAGCACCTTTTTTCACTTTCGGCGCCCCCCAGAGGAAAAAAGACAAACGTCCAGCTTTTGCTGCCACAGCAAAGGTGCCAGCGGGGAAAAGTGATGCTGGTCCTCACTGCCTCCTGGAACCCCTTCAAATGCCCCAGACAATTTGGCCCTCTCTGCTTTCCTGCGCACTCTAGCCTCAAAAGCACCTTTTTTCACTTTCGGCGCCCTCCGGAGCAAAAAAGACAAACGTCCAGCTTTTGCTGCCACAGCAAAGGTGCCAGCGGGGAAAAGTGATGCTGGTCCTCACTGCCTCCTGGAACCCCTTCAAATGCCCCAGACAATTTGGCCCTCTCTGCTTTCCTGCCGACTCTAGCCTCAAAAGCACCTTTTTTCACTTTCGGCGCCCCCCAGAGGAAAAAAGACAAACGTCCAGCTTTTGCTGCCACAGCAAAGGTGCCAGCGGGGAAAAGTGATGCTGGTCCTCACTGCCTCCTGGAACCCCTTCAAATGCCCCAGACAATTTGGCCCTCTCTGCTTTCCTGCGCACTCTAGCCTCAAAAGCACCTTTTTTCACTTTCGGCGCCCCCCAGAGGAAAAAAGACAAACGTCCAGCTTTTGCTGCCACAGCAAAGGTGCCAGCGGGGAAAAGTGATGCTGGTCCTCACTGCCTCCTGGAACCCCTTCAAATGCCCCAGACAATTTGGCCCTCTCTGCTTTCCTGCGCACTCTAGCCTCAAAAGCACCTTTTTTCACTTTCGGCGCCCTCCGGAGCAAAAAAGACAAACGTCCAGCTTTTGCTGCCACAGCAAAGGTGCCAGCGGGGAAAAGTGATGCTGGTCCTCACTGCCTCCTGGAACCCCTTCAAATGCCCCAGACAATTTGGCCCTCTCTGCTTTCCTGCGCACTCTAGCCTCAAAAGCACCTTTTTTCACTTTCGGCGCCCCCCAGAGGAAAAAAGACAAACGTCCAGCTTTTGCTGCCACAGCAAAGGTGCCAGCGGGGAAAAGTGATGCTGGTCCTCACTGCCTCCTGGAACCCCTTCAAATGCCCCAGACAATTTGGCCCTCTCTGCTTTCCTGCGCACTCTAGCCTCAAAAGCACCTTTTTTCACTTTCGGCGCCCCCCAGAGGAAAAAAGACAAACGTCCAGCTTTTGCTGCCACAGCAAAGGTGCCAGCGGGGAAAAGTGATGCTGGTCCTCACTGCCTCCTGGAACCCCTTCAAATGCCCCAGACAATTTGGCCCTCTCTGCTTTCCTGCGCACTCTAGCCTCAAAAGCACCTTTTTTTACTTTCGGCGCCCTCCGGAGCAAAAAAGACAAACGTCCAGCTTTTGCTGCCACAGCAAAGGTGCCAGCGGGGAAAAGTGATGCTGGTCCTCACTGCCTCCTGGAACCCCTTCAAATGCCCCAGACAATTTGGCCCTCTCTGCTTTCCTGCGCACTCTAGCCTCAAAAGCACCTTTTTTCACTTTCGGCGCCCCCCAGAGGAAAAAAGACAAACGTCCAGCTTTTGCTGCCACAGCAAAGGTGCCAGCGGGGAAAAGTGATGCTGGTCCTCACTGCCTCCTGGAACCCCTTCAAATGCCCCAGACAATTTGGCCCTCTCTGCTTTCCTGCCGACTCTAGCCTCAAAAGCACCTTTTTTCACTTTCGGCGCCCTCCGGAGGAAAAAAGACAAACGTCCAGCTTTTGCTGCCACAGCAAAGGTGCCAGCGGGGAAAAGTGATGCTGGTCCTCACTGCCTCCTGGAACCCCTTCAAATGCCCCAGACAATTTGGCCCTCTCTGCTTTCCTGCGCACTCTAGCCTCAAAAGCACCTTTTTTCACTTTCGGCATCCTCCGGAGCAAAAAAGACAAACGTCCAGCTTTTGCTGCCACAGCAAAGGTGCCAGCGGGGAAAAGTGATGCTGGTCCTCACTGCCTCCTGGAACCCCTTCAAATGCCCCAGACAATTTGGCCCTCTCTGCTTTCCTGCGCACTCTAGCCTCAAAAGCACCTTTTTTCACTTTCGGCGCCCCCCAGAGGAAAAAAGACAAACGTCCAGCTTTTGCTGCCACAGCAAAGGTGCCAGCGGGGAAAAGTGATGCTGGTCCTCACTGCCTCCTGGAACCCCTTCAAATGCCCCAGACAATTTGGCCCTCTCTGCTTTCCTGCGCACTCTAGCCTCAAAAGCACCTTTTTTCACTTTCGGCGCCCTCCGGAGGAAAAAAGACAAACGTCCAGCTTTTGCTGCCACAGCAAAGGTGCCAGCGGGGAAAAGTGATGCTGGTCCTCACTGCCTCCTGGAACCCCTTCAAATGCCCCAGACAATTTGGCCCTCTCTGCTTTCCTGCGCACTCTAGCCTCAAAAGCACCTTTTTTCACTTTCGGCGCCCCCCAGAGGAAAAAAGACAAACGTCCAGATTTTGCTGCCACAGCAAAGGTGCCAGCGGGGAAAAGTGATGCTGGTCCTCACTGCCTCCTGGAACCCCTTCAAATGCCCCAGACAATTTGGCCCTCTCTGCTTTCCTGCGCACTCTAGCCTCAAAAGCACCTTTTTTCACTTTCGGCGCCCTCCGGAGCAAAAAAGACAAACGTCCAGCTTTTGCTGCCACAGCAAAGGTGCCAGCGGGGAAAAGTGATGCTGGTCCTCACTGCCTCCTGGAACCCCTTCAAATGCCCCAGACAATTTGGCCCTCTCTGCTTTCCTGCGCACTCTAGCCTCAAAAGCACCTTTTTTCACTTTCGGCGCCCTCCGGAGGAAAAAAGACAAACGTCCAGCTTTTGCTGCCACAGCAAAGGTGCCAGCGGGGAAAAGTGATGCTGGTCCTCACTGCCTCCTGGAACCCCTTCAAGTGCCCCAGACAATTTGGCCCTCTCTGCTTTCCTGCCGACTCTAGCCTCAAAAGCACCTTTTTTCACTTTCGGCGCCCTCCGGAGCAAAAAAGACAAACGTCCAGCTTTTGCTGCCACAGCAAAGGTGCCAGCGGGGAAAAGTGATGCTGGTCCTCACTGCCTCCTGGAACCCCTTCAAATGCCCCAGACAATTTGGCCCTCTCTGCTTTCCTGCGCACTCTAGCCTCAAAAGCACCTTTTTTCACTTTCGGCGCCCTCCGGAGCAAAAAAGACAAACGTCCAGCTTTTGCTGCCACAGCAAAGGTGCCAGCGGGGAAAAGTGATGCTGGTCCTCACTGCCTCCTGGAACCCCTTCAAATGCCCCAGACAATTTGGCCCTCTCTGCTTTCCTGCGGACTCTATCCTCAAAAGCACCTTATTTCGCTTTCGCCGCTGTTTGGAGCAAAAAAGACAAACGTCCAGCTTTTGCTGCCACAGCAAAGGTGCCAGCGGGGAAAAGTGATGCTGGTCCTCACTGCCTCCTGGAACCCCTTCAAATGCCCCAGACAATTTGGCCCTCTCTGCTTTCCTGCGCACTCTAGCCTCAAAAGCACCTTTTTTCACTTTCGGCGCCCCCCAGAGGAAAAAAGACAAACGTCCAGCTTTTGCTGCCACAGCAAAGGTGCCAGCGGGGAAAAGTGATGCTGGTCCTCACTGCCTCCTGGAACCCCTTCAAATGCCCCAGACAATTTGGCCCTCTCTGCTTTCCTGCGCACTCTAGCCTCAAAAGCACCTTTTTTCACTTTCGGCGCCCTCCGGAGCAAAAAAGACAAACGTCCAGCTTTTGCTGCCACAGCAAAGGTGCCAGCGGGGAAAAGTGATGCTGGTCCTCACTGCCTCCTGGAACCCCTTCAAATGCCCCAGACAATTTGGCCCTCTCTGCTTTCCTGCCGACTCTAGCCTCAAAAGCACCTTTTTTCACTTTCGGCGCCCCCAGAGGAAAAAAGACAAACGTCCAGCTTTTGCTGCCACAGCAAAGGTGCCAGCGGGGAAAAGTGATGCTGGTCCTCACTGCCTCCTGGAACCCCTTCAAATGCCCCAGACAATTTGGCCCTCTCTGCTTTCCTGCGCACTCTAGCCTCAAAAGCACCTTTTTTCACTTTCGGCATCCTCCGGAGCAAAAAAGACAAACGTCCAGCTTTTGCTGCCACAGCAAAGGTGCCAGCGGGGAAAAGTGATGCTGGTCCTCACTGCCTCCTGGAACCCCTTCAAATGCCCCAGACAATTTGGCCCTCTCTGCTTTCCTGCGCACTCTAGCCTCAAAAGCACCTTTTTTCACTTTCGGCATCCTCCGGAGCAAAAAAGACAAACGTCCAGCTTTTGCTGCCACAGCAAAGGTGCCAGCGGGGAAAAGTGATGCTGGTCCTCACTGCCTCCTGGAACCCCTTCAAATGCCCCAGACAATTTGGCCCTCTCTGCTTTCCTGCGCACTCTAGCCTCAAAAGCACCTTTTTTCACTTTCGGCGCCCCCCAGAGGAAAAAAGACAAACGTCCAGCTTTTGCTGCCACAGCAAAGGTGCCAGCGGGGAAAAGTGATGCTGGTCCTCACTGCCTCCTGGAACCCCTTCAAATGCCCCAGACAATTTGGCCCTCTCTGCTTTCCTGCGCACTCTAGCCTCAAAAGCACCTTTTTTCACTTTCGGCGCCCTCCGGAGCAAAAAAGACAAACGTCCAGCTTTTGCTGCCACAGCAAAGGTGCCAGCGGGGAAAAGTGATGCTGGTCCTCACTGCCTCCTGGAACCCCTTCAAATGCCCCAGACAATTTGGCCCTCTCTGCTTTCCTGCCGACTCTAGCCTCAAAAGCACCTTTTTTCACTTTCGGCGCCCCCCAGAGGAAAAAAGACAAACGTCCAGCTTTTGCTGCCACAGCAAAGGTGCCAGCGGGGAAAAGTGATGCTGGTCCTCACTGCCTCCTGGAACCCCTTCAAATGCCCCAGACAATTTGGCCCTCTCTGCTTTCCTGCGCACTCTAGCCTCAAAAGCACCTTTTTTCACTTTCGGCGCCCCCCAGAGGAAAAAAGACAAACGTCCAGCTTTTGCTGCCACAGCAAAGGTGCCAGCGGGGAAAAGTGATGCTGGTCCTCACTGCCTCCTGGAACCCCTTCAAATGCCCCAGACAATTTGGCCCTCTCTGCTTTCCTGCGCACTCTAGCCTCAAAAGCACCTTTTTTCACTTTCGGCGCCCTCCGGAGCAAAAAAGACAAACGTCCAGCTTTTGCTGCCACAGCAAAGGTGCCAGCGGGGAAAAGTGATGCTGGTCCTCACTGCCTCCTGGAACCCCTTCAAATGCCCCAGACAATTTGGCCCTCTCTGCTTTCCTGCGCACTCTAGCCTCAAAAGCACCTTTTTTCACTTTCGGCGCCCCCCAGAGGAAAAAAGACAAACGTCCAGCTTTTGCTGCCACAGCAAAGGTGCCAGCGGGGAAAAGTGATGCTGGTCCTCACTGCCTCCTGGAACCCCTTCAAATGCCCCAGACAATTTGGCCCTCTCTGCTTTCCTGCGCACTCTAGCCTCAAAAGCACCTTTTTTCACTTTCGGCGCCCCCCAGAGGAAAAAAAGACAAACGTCCAGCTTTTGCTGCCACAGCAAAGGTGCCAGCGGGGAAAAGTGATGCTGGTCCTCACTGCCTCCTGGAACCCCTTCAAATGCCCCAGACAATTTGGCCCTCTCTGCTTTCCTGCGCACTCTAGCCTCAAAAGCACCTTTTTTTTACTTTCGGCGCCCTCCGGAGGAAAAAAGACAAACGTCCAGCTTTTGCTGCCACAGCAAAGGTGCCAGCGGGGAAAAGTGATGCTGGTCCTCACTGCCTCCTGGAACCCCTTCAAATGCCCCAGACAATTTGGCCCTCTCTGCTTTCCTGCGCACTCTAGCCTCAAAAGCACCTTTTTTCACTTTCGGCGCCCCCAGAGGAAAAAAGACAAACGTCCAGCTTTTGCTGCCACAGCAAAGGTGCCAGCGGGGAAAAGTGATGCTGGTCCTCACTGCCTCCTGGAACCCCTTCAAATGCCCCAGACAATTTGGCCCTCTCTGCTTTCCTGCGCACTCTAGCCTCAAAAGCACCTTTTTTCACTTTCGGCGCCCTCCGGAGGAAAAAAGACAAACGTCCAGCTTTTGCTGCCACAGCAAAGGTGCCAGCGGGGAAAAGTGATGCTGGTCCTCACTGCCTCCTGGAACCCCTTCAAATGCCCCAGACAATTTGGCCCTCTCTGCTTTCCTGCGCACTCTAGCCTCAAAAGCACCTTTTTTCACTTTCGGCGCCCTCCGGAGGAAAAAAGACAAAACGTCCAGCTTTTGCTGCCACAGCAAAGGTGCCAGCGGGGAAAAGTGATGCTGGTCCTCACTGCCTCCTGGAACCCCTTCAAATGCCCCAGACAATTTGGCCCTCTCTGCTTTCCTGCGCACTCTAGCCTCAAAAGCACCTTTTTTCACTTTCGGCGCCCTCCGGAGGAAAAAAGACAAACGTCCAGCTTTTGCTGCCACAGCAAAGGTGCCAGCGGGGAAAAGTGATGCTGGTCCTCACTGCCTCCTGGAACCCCTTCAAATGCCCCAGACAATTTGGCCCTCTCTGCTTTCCTGCGCACTCTAGCCTCAAAAGCACCTTTTTTCACTTTCGGCGCCCTCCGGAGCAAAAATGACAAACGTCCAGCTTTTGCTGCCACAGCAAAGGTGCCAGCGGGGAAAAGTGATGCTGGTCCTCACTGCCTCCTGGAACCCCTTCAAATGCCCCAGACAATTTGGCCCTCTCTGCTTTCCTGCCGACTCTAGCCTCAAAAGCACCTTTTTTCACTTTCGGCGCCCCCCAGAGGAAAAAAGACAAACGTCCAGCTTTTGCTGCCACAGCAAAGGTGCCAGCGGGGAAAAGTGATGCTGGTCCTCACTGCCTCCTGGAACCCCTTCAAATGCCCCAGACAATTTGGCCCTCTCTGCTTTCCTGCGCACTCTAGCCTCAAAAGCACCTTTTTTCACTTTCGGCGCCCTCCGGAGCAAAAAAGACAAACGTCCAGCTTTTGCTGCCACAGCAAAGGTGCCAGCGGGGAAAAGTGATGCTGGTCCTCACTGCCTCCTGGAACCCCTTCAAATGCCCCAGACAATTTGGCCCTCTCTGCTTTCCTGCGCACTCTAGCCTCAAAAGCACCTTTTTTCACTTTCGGCGCCCTCCGGAGGAAAAAAGACAAACGTCCAGCTTTTGCTGCCACAGCAAAGGTGCCAGCGGGGAAAAGTGATGCTGGTCCTCACTGCCTCCTGGAACCCCTTCAAATGCCCCAGACAATTTGGCCCTCTCTGCTTTCCTGCGCACTCTAGCCTCAAAAGCACCTTTTTTAACTTTCGGCGCCCTCCGGAGGAAAAAAGACAAACGTCCAGCTTTTGCTGCCACAGCAAAGGTGCCAGCGGGGAAAAGTGATGCTGGTCCTCACTGCCTCCTGGAACCCCTTCAAATGCCCCAGACAATTTGGCCCTCTCTGCTTTCCTGCGCACTCTAGCCTCAAAAGCACCTTTTTTCACTTTCGGCGCCCTCCGGAGGAAAAAAGACAAACGTCCAGCTTTTGCTGCCACAGCAAAGGTGCCAGCGGGGAAAAGTGATGCTGGTCCTCACTGCCTCCTGGAACCCCTTCAAATGCCCCAGACAATTTGGCCCTCTCTGCTTTCCTGCGGACTCTATCCTCAAAAGCACCTTTTTTCACTTTCGCCGCTGTTTGGAGCAAAAAAGACAAACGTCCAGCTTTTGCTGCCACAGCAAAGGTGCCAGCGGGGAAAAGTGATGCTGGTCCTCACTGCCTCCTGGAACCCCTTCAAATGCCCCAGACAATTTGGCCCTCTCTGCTTTCCTGCGCACTCTAGCCTCAAAAGCACCTTTTTTTCAGTATCGGCGCCATCCGGAGCAAAAAAGACAAACGTCCAGCTTTTGCTGCCACAGCAAAGGTGCCAGCAGGGAAAAGTGATGCTGGTCCTCACTGCCTCCTGGAACCCCTTCAAATGCCCCAGACAATTTGGCCCTCTCTGCTTTCCTGCGCACTCTAGCCTCAAAAGCACCTTTTTTCACTTTCGGCGCCCCCAGAGGAAAAAAGACAAACGTCCAGCTTTTGCTGCCACAGCAAAGGTGCCAGCGGGGAAAAGTGATGCTGGTCCTCACTGCCTCCTGGAACCCCTTCAAATGCCCCAGACAATTTGGCCCTCTCTGCTTTCCTGCGCACTCTAGCCTCAAAAGCACCTTTTTTCACTTTCGGCGCCCTCCGGAGCAAAAAAGACAAACGTCCAGCTTTTGCTGCCACAGCAAAGGTGCCAGCGGGGAAAAGTGATGCTGGTCCTCACTGCCTCCTGGAACCCCTTCAAATGCCCCAGACAATTTGGCCCTCTCTGCTTTCCTGCGCACTCTAGCCTCAAAAGCACCTTTTTTCACTTTCGGCGCCCTCCGGAGGAAAAAAGACAAACGTCCAGCTTTTGCTGCCACAGCAAAGGTGCCAGCGGGGAAAAGTGATGCTGGTCCTCACTGCCTCCTGGAACCCCTTCAAATGCCCCAGACAATTTGGCCCTCTCTGCTTTCCTGCGCACTCTAGCCTCAAAAGAACCTTTTTTCACTTCGGCGCCCTCCGGAGGAAAAAAGACAAACGTCCAGCTTTTGCTGCCACAGCAAAGGTGCCAGCGGGGAAAAGTGATGCTGGTCCTCACTGCCTCCTGGAACCCCTTCAAATGCCCCAGACAATTTGGCCCTCTCTGCTTTCCTGCGCACTCTAGCCTCAAAAGCACCTTTTTTCACTTTCGGCGCCCTCCGGAGCAAAAAAGACAAACGTCCAGCTTTTGCTGCCACAGCAAAGGTGCCAGCGGGGAAAAGTGATGCTGGTCCTCACTGCCTCCTGGAACCCCTTCAAATGCCCCAGACAATTTGGCCCTCTCTGCTTTCCTGCGCACTCTAGCCTCAAAAGCACCTTTTTTCACTTTCGGCGCCCTCCAGAGCAAAAAAGACAAACGTCCAGCTTTTGCTGCCACAGCAAAGGTGCCAGCGGGGAAAAGTGATGCTGGTCCTCACTGCCTCCTGGAACCCCTTCAAATGCCCCAGACAATTTGGCCCTCTCTGCTTTCCTGCGCACTCTAGCCTCAAAAGCACCTTTTTTCACTTTCGGCGCCCCCCAGAGGAAAAAAGACAAACGTCCAGATTTTGCTGCCACAGCAAAGGTGCCAGCGGGGAAAAGTGATGCTGGTCCTCACTGCCTCCTGGAACCCCTTCAAATGCCCCAGACAATTTGGCCCTCTCTGCTTTCCTGCGCACTCTAGGCTCAAAAGCACCTTTTTTCACTTTCGGCGCCCTCCGGAGCAAAAAAGACAAAACGTCCAGCTTTTGCTGCCACAGCAAAGG
This sequence comes from Vanellus vanellus, assembly GCF_965231255.1. Lineage (NCBI taxonomy): Eukaryota > Metazoa > Chordata > Aves > Charadriiformes > Charadriidae > Vanellus > Vanellus vanellus. The sequence goes on along the minus strand of NW_028128785.1, from coordinate 3,991 downwards.
TGCCAGCGGGGAAAAGTGATGCTGGTCCTCACTGCCTCCTGGAACCCCTTCAAATGCCCCAGACAATTTGGCCCTCTCTGCTTTCCTGCGCACTCTAGCCTCAAAAGCACCTTTTTTCACTTTCGGCGCCCTCCGGAGGAAAAAAGACAAACGTCCAGCTTTTGCTGCCACAGCAAAGGTGCCAGCGGGGAAAAGTGATGCTGGTCCTCACTGCCTCCTGGAACCCCTTCAAGTGCCCCAGACAATTTGGCCCTCTCTGCTTTCCTGCGCACTCTAGCCTCAAAAGCACCTTTTTTCAACTTTCGGCGCCCTCCGGAGGAAAAAAGACAAACGTCCAGCTTTTGCTGCCACAGCAAAGGTGCCAGCGGGGAAAAGTGATGCTGGTCCTCACTGCCTCCTGGAACCCCTTCAAATGCCCCAGACAATTTGGCCCTCTCTGCTTTCCTGCGCACTCTAGCCTCAAAAGCACCTTTTTTCACTTTCGGCGCCCTCCGGAGCAAAAAAAGACAAACGTCCAGCTTTTGCTGCCACAGCAAAGGTGCCAGCGGGGAAAAGTGATGCTGGTCCTCACTGCCTCCTGGAACCCCTTCAAATGCCCCAGACAATTTGGCCCTCTCTGCTTTCCTGCGCACTCTAGCCTCAAAAGCACCTTTTTTCACTTTCGGCGCCCTCCGGAGCAAAAAAGACAAACGTCCAGCTTTTGCTGCCACAGCAAAGGTGCCAGCGGGGAAAAGTGATGCTGGTCCTCACTGCCTCCTGGAACCCCTTCAAATGCCCCAGACAATTTGGCCCTCTCTGCTTTCCTGCGCACTCTAGCCTCAAAAGCACCTTTTTTCACTTTCGGCATCCTCCAGAGGAAAAAAGACAAACGTCCAGCTTTTGCTGCCACAGCAAAGGTGCCAGCGGGGAAAAGTGATGCTGGTCCTCACTGCCTCCTGGAACCCCTTCAAATGCCCCAGACAATTTGGCCCTCTCTGCTTTCCTGCGCACTCTAGCCTCAAAAGCACCTTTTTTCACTTTCGGCGCCCTCCGGAGCAAAAAAGACAAACGTCCAGCTTTTGCTGCCACAGCAAAGGTGCCAGCGGGGAAAAGTGATGCTGGTCCTCACTGCCTCCTGGAACCCCTTCAAATGCCCCAGACAATTTGGCCCTCTCTGCTTTCCTGCGCACTCTAGCCTCAAAAGCACCTTTTTTCACTTTCGGCGCCCTCCAGGAGGAAAAAAGACAAACGTCCAGCTTTTGCTGCCACAGCAAAGGTGCCAGCGGGGAAAAGTGATGCTGGTCCTCACTGCCTCCTGGAACCCCTTCAAATGCCCCAGACAATTTGGCCCTCTCTGCTTTCCTGCGCACTCTAGCCTCAAAAGCACCTTTTTTCACTTTCGGCGCCCTCCGGAGCAAAAAAGACAAACGTCCAGCTTTTGCTGCCACAGCAAAGGTGCCAGCGGGGAAAAGTGATGCTGGTCCTCACTGCCTCCTGGAACCCCTTCAAATGCCCCAGACAATTTGGCCCTCTCTGCTTTCCTGCGCACTCTAGCCTCAAAAGCACCTTTTTTCACTTTCGGCGCCCTCCGGAGGAAAAAAGACAAACGTCCAGCTTTTGCTGCCACAGCAAAGGTGCCAGCGGGGAAAAGTGATGCTGGTCCTCACTGCCTCCTGGAACCCCTTCAAATGCCCCAGACAATTTGGCCCTCTCTGCTTTCCTGCGCACTCTAGCCTCAAAAGCACCTTTTTTCACTTTCGGCGCCCTCCGGAGCAAAAAAGACAAACGTCCAGCTTTGCTGCCACAGCAAAGGTGCCAGCGGGGAAAAGTGATGCTGGTCCTCACTGCCTCCTGGAACCCCTTCAAATGCCCCAGACAATTTGGCCCTCTCTGCTTTCCTGCGCACTCTAGCCTCAAAAGCACCTTTTTTCACTTTCGGCGCCCTCCGGAGGAAAAAAGACAAACGTCCAGCTTTTGCTGCCACAGCAAAGGTGCCAGCGGGGAAAAGTGATGCTGGTCCTCACTGCCTCCTGGAACCCCTTCAAATGCCCCAGACAATTTGGCCCTCTCTGCTTTCCTGCGCACTCTAGCCTCAAAAGCACCTTTTTTCACTTTCGGCGCCCTCCGGAGGAAAAAAGACAAACGTCCAGCTTTTGCTGCCACAGCAAAGGTGCCAGCGGGGAAAAGTGATGCTGGTCCTCACTGCCTCCTGGAACCCCTTCAAATGCCCCAGACAATTTGGCCCTCTCTGCTTTCCTGCCGACTCTAGCCTCAAAAGCACCTTTTTTCACTTTCGGCGCCCCCCAGAGGAAAAAAGACAAACGTCCAGCTTTTGCTGCCACAGCAAAGGTGCCAGCGGGGAAAAGTGATGCTGGTCCTCACTGCCTCCTGGAACCCCTTCAAATGCCCCAGACAATTTGGCCCTCTCTGCTTTCCTGCGCACTCTAGCCTCAAAAGCACCTTTTTTCACTTTCGGCGCCTTCCCAGTGGAAAAAAGACAAACGTCCAGCTTTTGCTGCCACAGCAAAGGTGCCAGCGGGGAAAAGTGATGCTGGTCCTCACTGCCTCCTGGAACCCCTTCAAATGCCCCAGACAATTTGGCCCTCTCTGCTTTCCTGCCGACTCTAGCCTCAAAAGCACCTTTTTTCACTTTCGGCGCCCCCCAGAGGAAAAAAGACAAACGTCCAGCTTTTGCTGCCACAGCAAAGGTGCCAGCGGGGAAAAGTGATGCTGGTCCTCACTGCCTCCTGGAACCCCTTCAAATGCCCCAGACAATTTGGCCCTCTCTGCTTTCCTGCGCACTCTAGCCTCAAAAGCACCTTTTTTCACTTTCGGCAGCCCTCCGGAGCAAAAAAGACAAACGTCCAGCTTTTGCTGCCACAGCAAAGGTGCCAGCGGGGAAAAGTGATGCTGGTCCTCACTGCCTCCTGGAACCCCTTCAAATGCCCCAGACAATTTGGCCCTCTCTGCTTTCCTGCGCACTCTAGCCTCAAAAGCACCTTTTTTCACTTTCGGCGCCCTCCGGAGCAAAAAAGACAAACGTCCAGCTTTTGCTGCCACAGCAAAGGTGCCAGCGGGGAAAAGTGATGCTGGTCCTCACTGCCTCCTGGAACCCCTTCAAATGCCCCAGACAATTTGGCCCTCTCTGCTTTCCTGCGCACTCTAGCCTCAAAAGCACCTTTTTTCACTTTCGGCGCCCTCCGGAGCAAAAAAGACAAACGTCCAGCTTTTGCTGCCACAGCAAAGGTGCCAGCGGGGAAAAGTGATGCTGGTCCTCACTGCCTCCTGGAACCCCTTCAAATGCCCCAGACAATTTGGCCCTCTCTGCTTTCCTGCGCACTCTAGCCTCAAAAGCACCTTTTTTCACTTTCGGCGCCCTCCGGAGGAAAAAAGACAAACGTCCAGCTTTTGCTGCCACAGCAAAGGTGCCAGCGGGGAAAGTGATGCTGGTCCTCACTGCCTCCTGGAACCCCTTCAAATGCCCCAGACAATTTGGCCCTCTCTGCTTTCCTGCGCACTCTAGCCTCAAAAGCACCTTTTTTCACTTTCGGCGCCCTCCGAGGAAAAAAGACAAACGTCCAGCTTTTGCTGCCACAGCAAAGGTGCCAGCGGGGAAAAGTGATGCTGGTCCTCACTGCCTCCTGGAACCCCTTCAAATGCCCCAGACAATTTGGCCCTCTCTGCTTTCCTGCGGACTCTATCCTCAAAAGCACCTTTTTTCACTTTCGGCGCCGCTGATTTTGGGAGGCAAAAAAGACAAACGTCCAGCTTTTGCTGCCACAGCAAAGGTGCCAGCGGGGAAAAGTGATGCTGGTCCTCACTGCCTCCTGGAACCCCTTCAAATGCCCCAGACAATTTGGCCCTCTCTGCTTTCCTGGACTCTAGCCTCAAAAGCACCTTTTTTCACTTTCGGCCCTGTTTGGAGCAAAAAAGACAAACGTCCAGCTTTTGCTGCCACAGCAAAGGTGCCAGCGGGGGAAAAGTGATGCTGGTCCTCACTGCCTCCTGGAAC
>NW_028128786.1:0-75156 GCF_965231255.1 Vanellus vanellus | reverse complement strand
GTTGCCGAAAGCGAAAACAGGTGCTTTTGAGGATGGAGTCCGCAGGAAAGCAGAGAGGGCCAAATTGTCTGTGGCATTTGAAAGGGTTCCAGGAGGCAGTGAGAACCAGCATTACTTTTCCCCGTTGGCACCTTTGCTGTGGCAGCAAAAGCTGGACGTTTGTCTTTTTTGCTCCGGAGGCTGCCGAAAGCGAAAACAGGTGCTTTTGAGGATGGAGTCCGCAGGAAAGCAGAGAGAGCCAAATTGTCTGTGGCATTTGAAAGGGTTCCAGGAGGCAGTGAGAACCAGCATTACTTTTCCCCGCTGGCACCTTTGCTGTGGCAGCAAAAGCTGGACGTTTGTCTTTTTTGCTCCGGAGGCTGCCGAAAGCGAAAACAGGTGCTTTTGAGGATGGAGTCCGCAGGAAAGCAGAGAGGGCCAAATTGTCTGGGGCATTTGAAAGGGTTCCAGGAGGCAGTGAGAACCAGCATTACTTTTCCCCGCTGGCACCTTTGCTGTGGCAGCAAAAGCTGGACGTTTGTCATTTTTGCTCCGGAGGTTGCCAAAAGCGAAAACAGGTGCTTTTGAGGATGGAGTCCGCAGGAAAGCAGAGAGGGCCAAATTGTCTGGGCATTTGAAGAGGTTCCAGGAGGCAGTGAGAACCAGCATTACTTTTCCCCCGCTGGCACCTTTGCTGTGGCAGCAAAAGCTGGACGTTTGTCTTTTTTGCTCCGGAGGCTGCCGAAAGCGAAAACAGGTGCTTTTGAGGATGGAGTCCGCAGGAAAGCAGAGAGGGCCAAATTGTCTGGGGCATTTGAAAGGGTTCCAGGAGGCAGTGAGAACCAGCATTACTTTTCCCCGCTGGCACCTTTGTTGTGGCAGCAAAAGCTGGACGTTTGTCTTTTTTGCTCCGGAGGCTGCCGAAAGCGAAAACAGGTGCTTTTGAGGATGGAGTCCGCAGGAAAGCAGAGAGGGCCAAATTGTCTGTGGCATTTGAAAGGGTTCCAGGAGGCAGTGAGAACCAGCATTACTTTTCCCCGCTGGCACCTTTGCTGTGGCAGCAAAAGCTGGACGTTTGTCTTTTTTGCTCCGGAGGCTGCCGAAAGCGAAAACAGGTGCTTTTGAGGATGGAGTCCGCAGGAAAGCAGAGAGAGCCAAATTGTCTGTGGCATTTGAAAGAGTTCCAGGAGGCAGTGAGAACCAGCATCACTTTTCCCCGCTGGCACCTTTGCTGTGGCAGCAAAAGCTGGACGTTTGTCTTTTTACCACCGGAGGGCGCCGAAAGTGAAAAAAGTCGCTTTTGAGGATAGAGTCCGCAGGAAAGCAGAGAGGGCTTAATTGTCTGGGGCATTTGAAAGGGTTCCAGGAGGCAGTGAGAACCAGCATTACTTTTCCCCGCTGGCACCTTTGCTGTGGCAGCAAAAGCTGGACGTTTGTCTTTTTTGCTCCGGAGGCTGCCGAAAGCGAAAACAGGTGCTTTTGAGGATGGAGTCCGCAGGAAAGCAGAGAGGGCCAAATTGTCTGTGGCATTTGAAAGGGTTCCAGGAGGCAGTGAGAACCAGCATTACTTTTCCCCGCTGGCACCTTTGCTGTGGCAGCAAATGCTGGACGTTTGTCTTTTTTGCTCCGGAGGCTGCCGAAAGCGAAAACAGGTGCTTTTGAGGATGGAGTCCGCAGGAAAGCAGAGAGGGCCAAATTGTCTGGGGCATTTGAAAGGGTTCCAGGAGGCAGTGAGAACCAGCATTACTTTTCCCCGCTGGCACCTTTGTTGTGGCAGCAAAAGCTGGACGTTTGTCTTTTTTGCTCCGGAGGCTGCCGAAAGCGAAAACAGGTGCTTTTGAGGATGGAGTCCGCAGGAAAGCAGAGAGGGCCAAATTGTCTGTGGCATTTGAAAGGGTTCCAGGAGGCAGTGAGAACCAGCATTACTTTTCCCTGCTGGCACCTTTGCTGTGGCAGCAAAAGCTGGACGTTTGTCTTTTTTGCTCCGGAGGCTGCCGAAAGCGAAAACAGGTGCTTTTGAGGATGGAGTCCGCAGGAAAGCAGAGAGGGCCAAATTGTCTGTGGCATTTGAAAGGGTTCCAGGAGGCAGTGCCATCCTCAAAAGCACCTGTTTTCCCCCCGCTGGCACCTTTGCTGTGGCAGCAAAAGCTGGACGTTTGTCTTTTTGCTCCGGAGGCTTGCGAAAAGCGAAAACAGGTGCTTTTGAGGATGGAGTCCGCAGGAAAGCAGAGAGGGCCAAATTGTCTGGGCATTGAAAGGGTTCCAGGAGGCAGTGAGAACCAGCATTACTTTTTCCCGCTGGCACCTTTGCTGTGGCAGCAAAAGCTGGACGTTTGTCTTTTTGCTCCGGAGGGTTGCCGAAAGCGAAACAGGTGCTTTGAGGATGGAGTCCGCAGGAAAGCAGAGAGGGCCAAAATGTCTGGTGGCATTTGAAAGGTTCCAGGAGGCAGTGAGAACCAGCATTACTTTCCCCGCTGGCACCTTTGCTGTGGCAGCAAAAGCTGGACGTTTGTCTTTTTTGCTCCGGACGCTGCCGAAAGCGAAAACAGGTGCTTTTGAGGATGGAGTCCGCAGGAAAGCAGAGAGGGCCAAATGTCTGGGCATTTGAAGGAGGTTCCAGGAGGCAGTGAGAACCAGCATTACTTTTCCCCGCTGGCACCTTTGCTGTGGCAGCAAAAGCTGGACGTTTGTCTTTTTTGCTCCGGAGCTGCCGAAAGCGAAAACAGGTGCTTTTGAGGATGGAGTCCGCAGGAAAGCAGAGAGGGCCAAATTGTCTGTGGCATTTGAAAGGGTTCCAGGAGGCAGTGAGAACCAGCATTACTTTTCCCCGCTGGCACCTTTGCTGTGGCAGCAAAAGCTGGACGTTTGTCTTTTTTGCTCCGGAGGCTGCCGAAAGCGAAAACAGGTGCTTTTGAGGATGGAGTCCACAGGAAAGCAGAGAGGGCCAAATTGTCTGTGGCATTTGAAAGGGTTCCAGGAGGCAGTGAGAACCAGCATTACTTTTCCCCGCTGGCACCTTTGCTGTGGCAGCAAAAGCTGGACGTTTGTCTTTTTTGCTCCGGAGGCTGCCGAAAGCGAAAACAGGTGCTTTTGAGGATGGAGTCCGCAGGAAAGCAGAGAGGGCCAAATTGTCTGGGGCATTTGAAAGGGTTCCAGGAGGCAGTGAGAACCAGCATTACTTTTCCCCGCTGGCACCTTTGTTGTGGCAGCAAAAGCTGGACGTTGTCTTTTTTGCTCCGGAGGCTGCCGAAAGCGAAAACAGGTGCTTTTGAGGATGGAGTCCGCAGGAAAGCAGAGAGGGCCAAATTGTCTGTGGCATTTGAAAGGGTTCCAGGAGGCAGTGAGAACCAGCATTACTTTTCCCTGCTGGCACCTTTGCTGTGGCAGCAAAAGCTGGACGTTTGTCTTTTTTGCTCCGGAGGCTGCCGAAAGCGAAAACAGGTGCTTTTGAGGATGGAGTCCGCAGGAAAGCAGAGAGGGCCAAATTGTCTGTGGCATTTGAAAGGGTTCCAGGAGGCAGTGAGAACCAGCATTACTTTTCCCCGCTGGCACCTTTGCTGTGGCAGCAAAAGCTGGACGTTTGTCTTTTTTGCTCCGGAGGCTGCCGAAAGCGAAAACAGGTGCTTTTGAGGATGGAGTCCGCAGGAAAGCAGAGAGGGCCAAATTGTCTGGGGCATTTGAAGAGGTTCCAGGAGGCAGTGAGAACCAGCATTACTTTTCCCCGCTGGCACCTTTGCTGTGGCAGCAAAAGCTGGACGTTTGTCTTTTTTGCTCCGGAGGCTGCCGAAAGCGAAAACAGGTGCTTTTGAGGATGGAGTCCGCAGGAAAGCAGAGAGGGCCAAATTGTCTGGGGCATTTGAAAGGGTTCCAGGAGGCAGTGAGAACCAGCATTACTTTTCCCCGCTGGCACCTTTGCTGTGGCAGCAAAAGCTGGACGTTTGTCTTTTTTGCTCCGGAGGCTGCCGAAAGCGAAAAGAGGTGCTTTTGAGGATGGAGTCCGCAGGAAAGCAGAGAGGGCCAAATTGTCTGTGGCATTTGAAAGGGTTCCAGGAGGCAGTGAGAACCAGCATTACTTTTCCCCGCTGGCACCTTTGCTGTGGCAGCAAAAGCTGGACGTTTGTCTTTTTTGCTCCGGAGGCTGCCGAAAGCGAAAAGAGGTGCTTTTGAGGATGGAGTCCGCAGGAAAGCAGAGAGGGCCAAATTGTCTGTGGCATTTGAAAGGGTTCCAGGAGGCAGTGAGAACCAGCATTACTTTTCCCCGCTGGCACCTTTGCTGTGGCAGCAAAAGCTGGACGTTTGTCTTTTTTGCTCCGGAGGCTGCCGAAAGCGAAAACAGGTGCTTTTGAGGATGGAGTCCACAGGAAAGCAGAGAGGGCCAAATTGTCTGTGGCATTTGAAAGGGTTCCAGGAGGCAGTGAGAACCAGCATTACTTTTCCCCGCTGGCACCTTTGCTGTGGCAGCAAAAGCTGGACGTTTGTCTTTTTTGCTCCGGAGGCTGCCGAAAGCGAAAACAGGTGCTTTTGAGGATGGAGTCCGCAGGAAAGCAGAGAGGGCCAAATTGTCTGTGGCATTTGAAAGGGTTCCAGGAGGCAGTGAGAACCAGCATTACTTTTCCCCGCTGGCACCTTTGCTGTGGCAGCAAAAGCTGGACGTTTGTCTTTTTTGCTCCGGAGGCTGCCGAAAGCGAAAACAGGTGCTTTTGAGGATGGAGTCCGCAGGAAAGCAGAGAGGGCCAAATTGTCTGTGGCATTTGAAAGGGTTCCAGGAGGCAGTGAGAACCAGCATTACTTTTCCCCGCTGGCACCTTTGCTGTGGCAGCAAAAGCTGGACGTTTGTCTTTTTTGCTCCGGAGGCTGCCGAAAGCGAAAACAGGTGCTTTTGAGGATGGAGTCCGCAGGAAAGCAGAGAGGCCCAAATTGTCTGTGGCATTTGAAAGGGTTCCAGGAGGCAGTGAGAACCAGCATTACTTTTCCCCGCTGGCACCTTTGCTGTGGCAGCAAAAGCTGGACGTTTGTCTTTTTTGCTCCGGCGGTTGCCGAAAGCGAAAAAAGGTGCTTTTGAGGATGGAGTCCGCAGGAAAGCAGAGAGGGCCAAATTGTCTGTGGCATTTGAAAGGGTTCCAGGAGGCAGTGAGAACCAGCATTACTTTTCCCCGTTGGCACCTTTGCTGTGGCAGCAAAAGCTGGACGTTTGTCTTTTTTGCTCCGGAGGCTGCCGAAAGCGAAAACAGGTGCTTTTGAGGATGGAGTCCGCAGGAAAGCAGAGAGGGCCAAATTGTCTGTGGCATTTGAAAGGGTTCAAGGAGGTAGTGAGAACCAGCATTACTTTTCCCCGCTGGCACCTTTGCTGTGGCAGCAAAAGCTGGACGTTTGTCTTTTTTGCTCCGGAGGCTGCCGAAAGCGAAAACAGGTGCTTTTGAGGATAGAGTCCGCAGGAAAGCAGAGAGGGCCAAATTGTCTGGGGCATTTGAAAGGGTTCCAGGAGGCAGTGAGAACCAGCATTACTTTTCCCCGCTGGCACCTTTGTTGTTGCAGCAAAGGCTGGACGTTTGTCTTTTTTGCTCCGGAGGCTGCCGAAAGCGAAAACAGGTGCTTTTGAGGATGGAGTCCGCAGGAAAGCAGAGAGGGCCAAATTGTCTGTGGCATTTGAAAGGGTTCCAGGAGGCAGTGAGAACCAGCATCACTTTTCCCCGCTGGCACCTTTGCTGTGGCAGCAAAAGCTGGACGTTTGTCTTTTTTGCTCCGGAGGCTGCCGAAAGCGAAAACAGGTGCTTTTGAGGATGGAGTCCGCAGGAAAGCAGAGAGGGCCAAATTGTCTGTGGCATTTGAAAGGGTTCCAGGAGGCAGTGAGAACCAGCATTACTTTTCCCCGCTGGCACCTTTGCTGTGGCAGCAAAAGCTGGACGTTTGTCTTTTTTGCTCCGGAGGCTGCCGAAAGCGAAAACAGGTGCTTTTGAGGATGGAGTCCGCAGGAAAGCAGAGAGGGCCAAATTGTCTGTGGCATTTGAAAGGGTTCCAGGAGGCAGTGAGAACCAGCATTACTTTTCCCCGCTGGCACCTTTGCTGTGGCAGCAAAAGCTGGACGTTTGTCTTTTTTGCTCCGGAGGCTGCCGAAAGCGAAAACAGGTGCTTTTGAGGATGGAGTCCGCAGGAAAGCAGAGAGGCCCAAATTGTCTGTGGCATTTGAAAGGGTTCCAGGAGGCAGTGAGAACCAGCATTACTTTTCCCCGCTGGCACCTTTGCTGTGGCAGCAAAAGCTGGACGTTTGTCTTTTTTGCTCCGGAGGCTGCCGAAAGCGAAAACAGGTGCTTTTGAGGATGGAGTCCGCAGGAAAGCAGAGAGGCCCAAATTGTCTGTGGCATTTGAAAGGGTTCCAGGAGGCAGTGAGAACCAGCATTACTTTTCCCCGCTGGCACCTTTGCTGTGGCAGCAAAAGCTGGACGTTTGTCTTTTTTGCTCCGGCGGTTGCCGAAAGCGAAAACAGGTGCTTTTGAGGATGGAGTCCACAGGAAAGCAGAGAGGGCCAAATTGTCTGGGGCATTTGAAAGGGTTCCAGGAGGCAGTGAGAACCAGCATTACTTTTCCCCGCTGGCACCTTTGTTGTTGCAGCAAAGGCTGGACGTTTGTCTTTTTTGCTCCGGAGGCTGCCGAAAGCGAAAACAGGTGCTTTTGAGGATGGAGTCCGCAGGAAAGCAGAGAGGGCCAAATTGTCTGTGGCATTTGAAAGGGTTCCAGGAGGCAGTGAGAACCAGCATCACTTTTCCCCGCTGGCACCTTTGCTGTGGCAGCAAAAGCTGGACGTTTGTCTTTTTACCACCGGAGTGCGCCGAAAGCGAAAACAGGTGCTTTTGAGGATAGAGTCCGCAGGAAAGCAGAGAGGGCTTAATTGTCTGGGGCATTTGAAAGGGTTCCAGGAGGCAGTGAGAACCAGCATTACTTTTCCCCGCTGGCACCTTTGCTGTGGCAGCAAAAGCTGGACGTTTGTCTTTTTTGCTCCGGAGGCTGCCGAAAGCGAAAACAGGTGCTTTTGAGGATGGAGTCCGCAGGAAAGCAGAGAGGGCCAAATTGTCTGTGGCATTTGAAAGGGTTCCAGGAGGCAGTGAGAACCAGCATTACTTTTCCCCGCTGGCACCTTTGCTGTGGCAGCAAAAGCTGGACGTTTGTCTTTTTTGCTCCGGACGCTGCCGAAAGCGAAAACAGGTGCTTTTGAGGATGGAGTCCGCAGGAAAGCAGAGAGGGCCAAATTGTCTGTGGCATTTGAAAGGGTTCCAGGAGGCAGTGAGAACCAGCATTACTTTTCCCCGCTGGCACCTTTGCTGTGGCAGCAAAAGCTGGACGTTTGTCTTTTTTGCTCCGGAGGCTGCCGAAAGCGAAAACAGGTGCTTTTGAGGATGGAGTCCGCAGGAAAGCAGAGAGGGCCAAATTGTCTGTGGCATTTGAAAGGGTTCCAGGAGGCAGTGAGAACCAGCATTACTTTTCCCCGCTGGCACCTTTGCTGTGGCAGCAAAAGCTGGACGTTTGTCTTTTTTGCTCCGGAGGCTGCCGAAAGCGAAAACAGGTGCTTTTGAGGATGGAGTCCGCAGGAAAGCAGAGAGGGCCAAATTGTCTGTGGCATTTGAAAGGGTTCCAGGAGGCAGTGAGAACCAGCATTACTTTTCCCCGCTGGCACCTTTGCTGTGGCAGCAAAAGCTGGACGTTTGTCTTTTTTGGTCCGGAGGTTGCCGAAAGCGAAAACAGGTGCTTTTGAGGATGGAGTCCGCAGGAAAGCAGAGAGGGCCAAAATGTCTGTGGCATTTGAAGAGGTTCCAGGAGGCAGTGAGAACCAGCATTACTTTTCCCCGCTGGCACCTTTGCTGTGGCAGCAAAAGCTGGACGTTTGTCTTTTTTGCTCCGGAGGCTGCCGAAAGCGAAAACAGGTGCTTTTGAGGATGGAGTCCGCAGGAAAGCAGAGAGGGCCAAATTGTCTGGGGCATTTGAAGGAGTTCCAGGAGGCAGTGAGAACCAGCATTACTTTTCCCCGCTGGCACCTTTGCTGTGGCAGCAAAAGCTGGACGTTTGTCTTTTTTGCTCCGGAGGCTGCCGAAAGCGAAAACAGGTGCTTTTGAGGATGGAGTCCGCAGGAAAGCAGAGAGGCCCAAATTGTCTGTGGCATTTGAAAGGGTTCCAGGAGGCAGTGAGAACCAGCATTACTTTTCCCCGCTGGCACCTTTGCTGTGGCAGCAAAAGCTGGACGTTTGTCTTTTTTGCTCCGGCGGTTGCCGAAAGCGAAAAAAGGTGCTTTTGAGGATGGAGTCCGCAGGAAAGCAGAGAGGGCCAAATTGTCTGTGGCATTTGAAAGGGTTCCAGGAGGCAGTGAGAACCAGCATTACTTTTCCCCGTTGGCACCTTTGCTGTGGCAGCAAAAGCTGGACGTTTGTCTTTTTTGCTCCGGAGGCTGCCGAAAGCGAAAACAGGTGCTTTTGAGGATGGAGTCCGCAGGAAAGCAGAGAGGGCCAAATTGTCTGTGGCATTTGAAAGGGTTCAAGGAGGTAGTGAGAACCAGCATTACTTTTCCCCGCTGGCACCTTTGCTGTGGCAGCAAAAGCTGGACGTTTGTCTTTTTTGCTCCGGAGGCTGCCGAAAGCAAAAACAGGTGCTTTTGAGGATAGAGTCCGCAGGAAAGCAGAGAGGGCCAAATTGTCTGGGGCATTTGAAAGGGTTCCAGGAGGCAGTGAGAACCAGCATTACTTTTCCCCGCTGGCACCTTTGCTGTGGCAGCAAAGGCTGGACGTTTGTCTTTTTTGCTCCGGAGGCTGCCGAAAGCGAAAACAGGTGCTTTTGAGGATGGAGTCCGCAGGAAAGCAGAGAGGGCCAAATTGTCTGTGGCATTTGAAAGGGTTCCAGGAGGCAGTGAGAACCAGCATCACTTTTCCCCGCTGGCACCTTTGCTGTGGCAGCAAAAGCTGGACGTTTGTCTTTTTACCACCGGAGTGCGCCGAAAGCGAAAACAGGTGCTTTTGAGGATAGAGTCCGCAGGAAAGCAGAGAGGGCTTAATTGTCTGGGGCATTTGAAAGGGTTCCAGGAGGCAGTGAGAACCAGCATTACTTTTCCCCGCTGGCACCTTTGCTGTGGCAGCAAAAGCTGGACGTTTGTCTTTTTTGCTCCGGAGGCTGCCGAAAGCGAAAACAGGTGCTTTTGAGGATGGAGTCCGCAGGAAAGCAGAGAGGGCCAAATTGTCTGGGGCATTTGAAAGGGTTCCAGGAGGCAGTGAGAACCAGCATTACTTTTCCCCGCTGGCACCTTTGCTGTGGCAGCAAAAGCTGGACGTTTGTCTTTTTTGCTCCGGACGCTGCCGAAAGCGAAAACAGGTGCTTTTGAGGATGGAGTCCGCAGGAAAGCAGAGAGGGCCAAATTGTCTGTGGCATTTGAAAGGGTTCCAGGAGGCAGTGAGAACCAGCATTACTTTTCCCCGCTGGCACCTTTGCTGTGGCAGCAAAAGCTGGACGTTTGTCTTTTTTGCTCCGGAGGCTGCCGAAAGCGAAAACAGGTGCTTTTGAGGATGGAGTCCGCAGGAAAGCAGAGAGGGCCAAATTGTCTGTGGCATTTGAAAGGGTTCCAGGAGGCAGTGAGAACCAGCATTACTTTTCCCCGCTGGCACCTTTGCTGTGGCAGCAAAAGCTGGACGTTTGTCTTTTTTGCTCCGGAGGCTGCCGAAAGCGAAAACAGGTGCTTTTGAGGATGGAGTCCGCAGGAAAGCAGAGAGGGCCAAATTGTCTGTGGCATTTGAAAGGGTTCCAGGAGGCAGTGAGAACCAGCATTACTTTTCCCCGCTGGCACCTTTGCTGTGGCAGCAAAAGCTGGACGTTTGTCTTTTTTGCTCCGGAGGCTGCCGAAAGCGAAAACAGGTGCTTTTGAGGATGGAGTCCGCAGGAAAGCAGAGAGGGCCAAATTGTCTGGGGCATTTGAAGAGGTTCCAGGAGGCAGTGAGAACCAGCATTACTTTTCCCCGCTGGCACCTTTGCTGTGGCAGCAAAAGCTGGACGTTTGTCTTTTTTGCTCCGGAGGCTGCCGAAAGCGAAAACAGGTGCTTTTGAGGATGGAGTCCGCAGGAAAGCAGAGAGGGCCAAATTGTCTGGGGCATTTGAAAGGGTTCCAGGAGGCAGTGAGAACCAGCATTACTTTTCCCCGCTGGCACCTTTGTTGTGGCAGCAAAAGCTGGACGTTTGTCTTTTTTGCTCCGGAGGCTGCCGAAAGCGAAAACAGGTGCTTTTGAGGATGGAGTCCGCAGGAAAGCAGAGAGGGCCAAATTGTCTGTGGCATTTGAAAGGGTTCCAGGAGGCAGTGAGAACCAGCATTACTTTTCCCCGCTGGCACCTTTGCTGTGGCAGCAAAAGCTGGACGTTTGTCTTTTTTGCTCCGGAGGCTGCCGAAAGCGAAAACAGGTGCTTTTGAGGATGGAGTCCGCAGAAAAGCAGAGAGGGCCAAATTGTCTGTGGCATTTGAAAGGGTTCCAGGAGGCAGTGAGAACCAGCATCACTTTTCCCCGCTGGCACCTTTGCTGTGGCAGCAAAAGCTGGACGTTTGTCTTTTTACCACCGGAGTGCGCCGAAAGCGAAAACAGGTGCTTTTGAGGATAGAGTCCGCAGGAAAGCAGAGAGGGCTTAATTGTCTGGGGCATTTGAAAGGGTTCCAGGAGGCAGTGAGAACCAGCATTACTTTTCCCCGCTGGCACCTTTGCTGTGGCAGCAAAAGCTGGACGTTTGTCTTTTTTGCTCCGGAGGCTGCCGAAAGCGAAAACAGGTGCTTTTGAGGATGGAGTCCGCAGGAAAGCAGAGAGGGCCAAATTGTCTGTGGCATTTGAAAGGGTTCCAGGAGGCAGTGAGAACCAGCATTACTTTTCCCCGCTGGCACCTTTGCTGTGGCAGCAAAAGCTGGACGTTTGTCTTTTTTGCTCCGGAGGCTGCCGAAAGCGAAAACAGGTGCTTTTGAGGATGGAGTCCGCAGGAAAGCAGAGAGGGCCAAATTGTCTGTGGCATTTGAAAGGGTTCCAGGAGGCAGTGAGAACCAGCATTACTTTTCCCCGCTGGCACCTTTGTTGTGGCAGCAAAGGCTGGACGTTTGTCTTTTTTGCTCCGGAGGCTGCCGAAAGCGAAAACAGGTGCTTTTGAGGATGGAGTCCGCAGGAAAGCAGAGAGGGCCAAATTGTCTGTGGCATTTGAAAGGGTTCCAGGAGGCAGTGAGAACCAGCATTACTTTTCCCCGCTGGCACCTTTGCTGTGGCAGCAAAAGCTGGACGTTTGTCTTTTTTGCTCCGGAGGCTGCCGAAAGCGAAAACAGGTGCTTTTGAGGATGGAGTCCGCAGGAAAGCAGAGAGGGCCAAATTGTCTGTGGCATTTGAAAGGGTTCCAGGAGGCAGTGAGAACCAGCATTGGTGGGCCTTTGAAAGTGGTTCCAGGAGGCCAGGTGAGGGAAGGAACCAGCATGTACTTTTCCCCCGGCCTGGCACCTTTGCTGTGGCAGGTGCTTTTGAGGATGGAGTCCGCAGGAAAGCAGAGAGGGCCAAATGTTGTGGCATTTGAAGAGGTTCCAGGAGGCAGTGAGAACCAGCATTACTTTCCCCCGCTGGCACCTTTGCTGTGGCAGCAAAAGCTGGACGTTTGTCTTTTTTGCTCCGGAGGCTGCCGAAAGCGAAAACAGGTGCTTTTGAGGATGGAGTCCGCAGGAAAGCAGAGAGGGCCAAATTGTCTGGGGCATTTGAAGGAGTTCCAGGAGGCAGTGAGAACCAGCATTACTTTCCCCGCTGGCACCTTTGCTGTGGCAGCAAAAGCTGGACGTTTGTCTTTTTTGCTCCGGAGGCTGCCGAAAGCGAAAACAGGT
Organism: Vanellus vanellus; assembly: GCF_965231255.1. Classification (NCBI taxonomy): domain Eukaryota; kingdom Metazoa; phylum Chordata; class Aves; order Charadriiformes; family Charadriidae; genus Vanellus; species Vanellus vanellus. Next base: position 63,320 of record NW_028128786.1, on the reverse strand, counting down.
GCTTTTGAGGATGGAGTCCGCAGGAAGCAGAGAGGGCCAAATTGTCTGTGGCATTTGAAAGGGTTCCAGGAGGCAGTGAGAACCAGCATTACTTTTCCCCGCTGGCACCTTTGCTGTGGCAGCAAAAGCTGGACGTTTGTCTTTTTTGCTCCGGAGGCTGCCGAAAGCGAAAACAGGTGCTTTTGAGGATGGAGTCCACAGGAAAGCAGAGAGGGCCAAATTGTCTGTGGCATTTGAAAGGGTTCCAGGAGGCAGTGAGAACCAGCATTACTTTTCCCCGCTGGCACCTTTGCTGTGGCAGCAAAAGCTGGACGTTTGTCTTTTTTGCTCCGGAGGCTGCCGAAAGCGAAAACAGGTGGTTTTGAGGATGGAGTCCGCAGGAAAGCAGAGAGGGCCAAATTGTCTGTGGCATTTGAAAGGGTTCCAGGAGGCAGTGAGAACCAGCATTACTTTTCCCCGCTGGCACCTTTGCTGTGGCAGCAAAAGCTGGACGTTTGTCTTTTTGCTCCGGAGGTAGCGAAAAGTGAAAACAGGTTCTTTTGAGGATGGAGTCCGCAGGAAAGCAGAGAGGGCCAAATTGTCTGGGGCATTTGAAAGGGTTCCAGGAGGCAGTGAGAACCAGCATTACTTTTCCCCGCTGGCACCTTTGCTGTGGCAGCAAAAGCTGGACGTTTGTCTTTTTTGCTCCGGAGGTTGCCGAAAGCGAAAACAGGTGCTTTTGAGGATGGAGTCCGCAGGAAAGCAGAGAGGGCCAAATTGTCTGGGGCATTTGAAGAGGTTCCAGGAGGCAGTGAGAACCAGCATTACTTTTCCCCGCTGGCACCTTTGCTGTGGCAGCAAAAGCTGGACGTTTGTCTTTTTTGCTCCGGAGGCTGCCGAAAGCGAAAACAGGTGCTTTTGAGGATGGAGTCCGCAGGAAAGCAGAGAGGGCCAAATTGTCTGGGGCATTTGAAAGGGTTCCAGGAGGCAGTGAGAACCAGCATTACTTTTCCCCGCTGGCACCTTTGCTGTGGCAGCAAAAGCTGGACGTTTGTCTTTTTTGCTCCGGAGGCTGCCGAAAGCGAAAACAGGTGCTTTTGAGGATGGAGTCCGCAGGAAAGCAGAGAGGGCCAAATTGTCTGTGGCATTTGAAAGGGTTCCAGGAGGCAGTGAGAACCAGCATTACTTTTCCCCGCTGGCACCTTTGCTGTGGCAGCAAAAGCTGGACGTTTGTCTTTTTTGGTCCGGAGGTTGCCGAAAGCGAAAACAGGTGCTTTTGAGGATGGAGTCCGCAGGAAAGCAGAGAGGGCCAAAATGTCTGTGGCATTTGAAGAGGTTCCAGGAGGCAGTGAGAACCAGCATTACTTTTCCCCGCTGGCACCTTTGCTGTGGCAGCAAAAGCTGGACGTTTGTCTTTTTTGCTCCGGAGGCTGCCGAAAGCGAAAACAGGTGCTTTTGAGGATGGAGTCCGCAGGAAAGCAGAGAGGGCCAAATTGTCTGGGGCATTTGAAGGAGTTCCAGGAGGCAGTGAGAACCAGCATTACTTTTCCCCGCTGGCACCTTTGCTGTGGCAGCAAAAGCTGGACGTTTGTCTTTTTTGCTCCGGAGGCTGCCGAAAGCGAAAACAGGTGCTTTTGAGGATGGAGTCCGCAGGAAAGCAGAGAGGGCCAAATTGTCTGTGGCATTTGAAAGGGTTCCAGGAGGCAGTGAGAACCAGCATTACTTTTCCCCGCTGGCACCTTTGCTGTGGCAGCAAAAGCTGGACGTTTGTCTTTTTTGCTCCGGAGGCTGCCGAAAGCGAAAACAGGTGCTTTTGAGGATGGAGTCCACAGGAAAGCAGAGAGGGCCAAATTGTCTGTGGCATTTGAAAGGGTTCCAGGAGGCAGTGAGAACCAGCATTACTTTTCCCCGCTGGCACCTTTGCTGTGGCAGCAAAAGCTGGACGTTTGTCTTTTTTGCTCCGGAGGCTGCCGAAAGCGAAAACAGGTGCTTTTGAGGATGGAGTCCGCAGGAAAGCAGAGAGGGCCAAATTGTCTGGGGCATTTGAAAGGGTTCCAGGAGGCAGTGAGAACCAGCATTACTTTTCCCCGCTGGCACCTTTGCTGTGGCAGCAAAAGCTGGACGTTTGTCTTTTTGCTCCGGAGGTTGCCAAAAGCGAAAACAGGTGCTTTTGAGGATGGAGTCCGCAGGAAAGCAGAGAGGGCCAAATTGTCTGGGGCATTTGAAGAGGTTCCAGGAGGCAGTGAGAACCAGCATTACTTTTCCCCGCTGGCACCTTTGCTGTGGCAGCAAAAGCTGGACGTTTGTCTTTTTTGCTCCGGAGGCTGCCGAAAGCGAAAACAGGTGCTTTTGAGGATGGAGTCCGCAGGAAAGCAGAGAGGGCCAAATTGTCTGTGGCATTTGAAAGAGTTCCAGGAGGCAGTGAGAACCAGCATCACTTTTCCCTGCTGGCACCTTTGCTGTGGCAGCAAAAGCTGGACGTTTGTCTTTTTTGCTCCGGAGGGCGCCGAAAGCAAAAATAGGTGCTTTTGAGGATGGAGTCCGCAGGAAAGCAGAGAGGGCCAAATTGTCTGTGGCATTTGAAAGGGTTCCAGGAGGCAGTGAGAACCAGCATTACTTTTCCCCGCTGGCACCTTTGCTGTGGCAGCAAAAGCTGGACGTTTGTCTTTTTTGCTCCGGAGGTTGCCGAAAGCGAAAACAGGTGCTTTTGAGGATGGAGTCCGCAGGAAAGCAGAGAGGGCCAAATTGTCTGGGGCATTTGAAGAGGTTCCAGGAGGCAGTGAGAACCAGCATTACTTTTCCCCGCTGGCACCTTTGCTGTGGCAGCAAAAGCTGGACGTTTGTCTTTTTTGCTCCGGAGGCTGCCGAAAGCGAAAACAGGTGCTTTTGAGGATGGAGTCCGCAGGAAAGCAGAGAGGGCCAAATTGTCTGTGGCATTTGAAAGGGTTCCAGGAGGCAGTGAGAACCAGCATTACTTTTCCCCGCTGGCACCTTTGCTGTGGCAGCAAAAGCTGGACGTTTGTCTTTTTTGCTCCGGAGGCTGCCGAAAGCGAAAACAGGTGCTTTTGAGGATGGAGTCCGCAGGAAAGCAGAGAGGGCCAAATTGTCTGTGGCATTTGAAAGGGTTCCAGGAGGCAGTGAGAACCAGCATTACTTTTCCCCGCTGGCACCTTTGCTGTGGCAGCAAAAGCTGGACGTTTGTCTTTTTTGCTCCGGAGGCTGCCGAAAGCGAAAACAGGTGCTTTTGAGGATGGAGTCCACAGGAAAGCAGAGAGGGCCAAATTGTCTGTGGCATTTGAAAGGGTTCCAGGAGGCAGTGAGAACCAGCATTACTTTTCCCCGCTGGCACCTTTGCTGTGGCAGCAAAAGCTGGACGTTTGTCTTTTTTGCTCCGGAGGCTGCCGAAAGCGAAAACAGGTGCTTTTGAGGATGGAGTCCGCAGGAAAGCAGAGAGGGCCAAATTGTCTGGGGCATTTGAAAGGGTTCCAGGAGGCAGTGAGAACCAGCATTACTTTTCCCCGCTGGCACCTTTGCTGTGGCAGCAAAAGCTGGACGTTTGTCTTTTTTGCTCCGGAGGCTGCCGAAAGCGAAAACAGGTGCTTTTGAGGATGGAGTCCGCAGGAAAGCAGAGAGGGCCAAATTGTCTGGGGCATTTGAAAGGGTTCCAGGAGGCAGTGAGAACCAGCATTACTTTTCCCCGCTGGCACCTTTGCTGTGGCAGCAAAAGCTGGACGTTTGTCTTTTTGCTCCGGAGGTTGCCAAAAGCGAAAACAGGTGCTTTTGAGGATGGAGTCCGCAGGAAAGCAGAGAGGGCCAAATTGTCTGGGGCATTTGAAAGGGTTCCAGGAGGCAGTGAGAACCAGCATTACTTTTCCCCACTGGCACCTTTGCTGTGGCAGCAAAAGCTGGACGTTTGTCTTTTTGCTCCGGAGGTTGCCAAAAGCGAAAACAGGTGCTTTTGAGGATGGAGTCCGCAGGAAAGCAGAGAGGGCCAAATTGTCTGGGGCATTTGAAGAGGTTCCAGGAGGCAGTGAGAACCAGCATTACTTTTCCCCGCTGGCACCTTTGCTGTGGCAGCAAAAGCTGGACGTTTGTCTTTTTTGCTCCGGACGCTGCCGAAAGCGAAAACAGGTGCTTTTGAGGATGGAGTCCGCAGGAAAGCAGAGAGGGCCAAATTGTCTGTGGCATTTGAAAGAGTTCCAGGAGGCAGTGAGAACCAGCATCACTTTTCCCTGCTGGCACCTTTGCTGTGGCAGCAAAAGCTGGACGTTTGTCTTTTTTGCTCCGGAGGGCGCCGAAAGCAAAAATAGGTGCTTTTGAGGATGGAGTCCGCAGGAAAGCAGAGAGGGCCAAATTGTCTGTGGCATTTGAAAGGGTTCCAGGAGGCAGTGAGAACCAGCATTACTTTTCCCCGCTGGCACCTTTGCTGTGGCAGCAAAAGCTGGACGTTTGTCTTTTTTGCTCCGGAGGTTGCCGAAAGCGAAAACAGGTGCTTTTGAGGATGGAGTCCGCAGGAAAGCAGAGAGGGCCAAATTGTCTGGGGCATTTGAAGAGGTTCCAGGAGGCAGTGAGAACCAGCATTACTTTTCCCCGCTGGCACCTTTGCTGTGGCAGCAAAAGCTGGACGTTTGTCTTTTTTGCTCCGGAGGCTGCCGAAAGCGAAAACAGGTGCTTTTGAGGATGGAGTCCGCAGGAAAGCAGAGAGGGCCAAATTGTCTGTGGCATTTGAAAGGGTTCCAGGAGGCAGTGAGAACCAGCATTACTTTTCCCCGCTGGCACCTTTGCTGTGGCAGCAAAAGCTGGACGTTTGTCTTTTTTGCTCCGGAGGCTGCCGAAAGCGAAAACAGGTGCTTTTGAGGATGGAGTCCGCAGGAAAGCAGAGAGGGCCAAATTGTCTGGGGCATTTGAAAGGGTTCCAGGAGGCAGTGAGAACCAGCATTACTTTTCCCCGCTGGCACCTTTGCTGTGGCAGCAAAAGCTGGACGTTTGTCTTTTTGCTCCGGAGGTTGCCAAAAGCGAAAACAGGTGCTTTTGAGGATGGAGTCCGCAGGAAAGCAGAGAGGGCCAAATTGTCTGGGGCATTTGAAGAGGTTCCAGGAGGCAGTGAGAACCAGCATTACTTTTCCCCGCTGGCACCTTTGCTGTGGCAGCAAAAGCTGGACGTTTGTCTTTTTTGCTCCGGAGGCTGCCGAAAGCGAAAACAGGTGCTTTTGAGGATGGAGTCCGCAGGAAAGCAGAGAGGGCCAAATTGTCTGTGGCATTTGAAAGGGTTCCAGGAGGCAGTGAGAACCAGCATTACTTTTCCCCGCTGGCACCTTTGCTGTGGCAGCAAAAGCTGGACGTTTGTCTTTTTTGCTCCGGAGGCTGCCGAAAGCGAAAACAGGTGCTTTTGAGGATGGAGTCCGCAGGAAAGCAGAGAGGGCCAAATTGTCTGTGGCATTTGAAAGGGTTCCAGGAGGCAGTGAGAACCAGCATTACTTTTCCCCGCTGGCACCTTTGTTGTGGCAGCAAAGGCTGGACGTTTGTCTTTTTTGCTCCGGAGGCTGCCGAAAGCGAAAACAGGTGCTTTTGAGGATGGAGTCCGCAGGAAAGCAGAGAGGGCCAAATTGTCTGTGGCATTTGAAAGGGTTCCAGGAGGCAGTGAGAACCAGCATTACTTTTCCCCGCTGGCACCTTTGCTGTGGCAGCAAAAGCTGGACGTTTGTCTTTTTTGCTCCGGAGGCTGCCGAAAGCGAAAACAGGTGCTTTTGAGGATGGAGTCCGCAGGAAAGCAGAGAGGGCCAAATTGTCTGGGGCATTTGAAAGGGTTCCAGGAGGCAGTGAGAACCAGCATTACTTTTCCCCGCTGGCACCTTTGCTGTGGCAGCAAAAGCTGGACGTTTGTCTTTTTTGCTCCGGAGGCTGCCGAAAGCGAAAACAGGTGCTTTTGAGGATGGAGTCCGCAGGAAAGCAGAGAGGGCCAAATTGTCTGTGGCATTTGAAAGGGTTCCAGGAGGCAGTGAGAACCAGCATTACTTTTCCCCGCTGGCACCTTTGCTGTGGCAGCAAAAGCTGGACGTTTGTCTTTTTTGCTCCGGAGGCTGCCGAAAGCGAAAACAGGTGCTTTTGAGGATGGAGTCCACAGGAAAGCAGAGAGGGCCAAATTGTCTGGGGCATTTGAAAGGGTTCCAGGAGGCAGTGAGAACCAGCATTACTTTTCCCCGCTGGCACCTTTGCTGTGGCAGCAAAAGCTGGACGTTTGTCTTTTTTGCTCCGGAGGCTGCCGAAAGCGAAAACAGGTGCTTTTGAGGATGGAGTCCGCAGGAAAGCAGAGAGGGCCAAATTGTCTGTGGCATTTGAAAGAGTTCCAGGAGGCAGTGAGAACCAGCATTACTTTTCCCCGCTGGCACCTTTGCTGTGGCAGCAAAAGCTGGACGTTTGTCTTTTTTGGTCCGGAGGTTGCCGAAAGCGAAAACAGGTGCTTTTGAGGATGGAGTCCGCAGGAAAGCAGAGAGGGCCAAAATGTCTGTGGCATTTGAAGAGGTTCCAGGAGGCAGTGAGAACCAGCATTACTTTTCCCCGCTGGCACCTTTGCTGTGGCAGCAAAAGCTGGACGTTTGTCTTTTTTGCTCCGGAGGCTGCCGAAAGCGAAAACAGGTGCTTTTGAGGATGGAGTCCGCAGGAAAGCAGAGAGGGCCAAATTGTCTGGGGCATTTGAAGGAGTTCCAGGAGGCAGTGAGAACCAGCATTACTTTTCCCCGCTGGCACCTTTGCTGTGGCAGCAAAAGCTGGACGTTTGTCTTTTTTGCTCCGGAGGCTGCCGAAAGCGAAAACAGGTGCTTTTGAGGATGGAGTCCGCAGGAAAGCAGAGAGGCCCAAATTGTCTGTGGCATTTGAAAGGGTTCCAGGAGGCAGTGAGAACCAGCATTACTTTTCCCCGCTGGCACCTTTGCTGTGGCAGCAAAAGCTGGACGTTTGTCTTTTTTGCTCCGGCGGTTGCCGAAAGCGAAAAAAGGTGCTTTTGAGGATGGAGTCCGCAGGAAAGCAGAGAGGGCCAAATTGTCTGTGGCATTTGAAAGGGTTCCAGGAGGCAGTGAGAACCAGCATTACTTTTCCCCGTTGGCACCTTTGCTGTGGCAGCAAAAGCTGGACGTTTGTCTTTTTTGCTCCGGAGGCTGCCGAAAGCGAAAACAGGTGCTTTTGAGGATGGAGTCCGCAGGAAAGCAGAGAGGGCCAAATTGTCTGTGGCATTTGAAAGGGTTCAAGGAGGTAGTGAGAACCAGCATTACTTTTCCCCGCTGGCACCTTTGCTGTGGCAGCAAAAGCTGGACGTTTGTCTTTTTTGCTCCGGAGGCTGCCGAAAGCGAAAACAGGTGCTTTTGAGGATAGAGTCCGCAGGAAAGCAGAGAGGGCCAAATTGTCTGGGGCATTTGAAAGGGTTCCAGGAGGCAGTGAGAACCAGCATTACTTTTCCCCGCTGGCACCTTTGTTGTTGCAGCAAAGGCTGGACGTTTGTCTTTTTTGCTCCGGAGGCTGCCGAAAGCGAAAACAGGTGCTTTTGAGGATGGAGTCCGCAGGAAAGCAGAGAGGGCCAAATTGTCTGTGGCATTTGAAAGGGTTCCAGGAGGCAGTGAGAACCAGCATCACTTTTCCCCGCTGGCACCTTTGCTGTGGCAGCAAAAGCTGGACGTTTGTCTTTTTACCACCGGAGTGCGCCGAAAGCGAAAACAGGTGCTTTTGAGGATAGAGTCCGCAGGAAAGCAGAGAGGGCTTAATTGTCTGGGGCATTTGAAAGGGTTCCAGGAGGCAGTGAGAACCAGCATTACTTTTCCCCGCTGGCACCTTTGCTGTGGCAGCAAAAGCTGGACGTTTGTCTTTTTTGCTCCGGAGGCTGCCGAAAGCGAAAACAGGTGCTTTTGAGGATGGAGTCCGCAGGAAAGCAGAGAGGGCCAAATTGTCTGGGGCATTTGAAAGGGTTCCAGGAGGCAGTGAGAACCAGCATTACTTTTCCCCGCTGGCACCTTTGCTGTGGCAGCAAAAGCTGGACGTTTGTCTTTTTTGCTCCGGACGCTGCCGAAAGCGAAAACAGGTGCTTTTGAGGATGGAGTCCGCAGGAAAGCAGAGAGGGCCAAATTGTCTGTGGCATTTGAAAGGGTTCCAGGAGGCAGTGAGAACCAGCATTACTTTTCCCCGCTGGCACCTTTGCTGTGGCAGCAAAAGCTGGACGTTTGTCTTTTTTGCTCCGGAGGCTGCCGAAAGCGAAAACAGGTGCTTTTGAGGATGGAGTCCGCAGGAAAGCAGAGAGGGCCAAATTGTCTGTGGCATTTGAAAGGGTTCCAGGAGGCAGTGAGAACCAGCATTACTTTTCCCCGCTGGCACCTTTGCTGTGGCAGCAAAAGCTGGACGTTTGTCTTTTTTGCTCCGGAGGCTGCCGAAAGCGAAAACAGGTGCTTTTGAGGATGGAGTCCGCAGGAAAGCAGAGAGGGCCAAATTGTCTGTGGCATTTGAAAGGGTTCCAGGAGGCAGTGAGAACCAGCATTACTTTTCCCCGCTGGCACCTTTGCTGTGGCAGCAAAAGCTGGACGTTTGTCTTTTTTGCTCCGGAGGCTGCCGAAAGCGAAAACAGGTGCTTTTGAGGATGGAGTCCGCAGGAAAGCAGAGAGGGCCAAATTGTCTGGGGCATTTGAAGAGGTTCCAGGAGGCAGTGAGAACCAGCATTACTTTTCCCCGCTGGCACCTTTGCTGTGGCAGCAAAAGCTGGACGTTTGTCTTTTTTGCTCCGGAGGCTGCCGAAAGCGAAAACAGGTGCTTTTGAGGATGGAGTCCGCAGGAAAGCAGAGAGGGCCAAATTGTCTGTGGCATTTGAAAGGGTTCCAGGAGGCAGTGAGAACCAGCATTACTTTTCCCCGCTGGCACCTTTGTTGTGGCAGCAAAAGCTGGACGTTTGTCTTTTTTGCTCCGGAGGCTGCCGAAAGCGAAAACAGGTGCTTTTGAGGATGGAGTCCGCAGGAAAGCAGAGAGGGCCAAATTGTCTGTGGCATTTGAAAGGGTTCCAGGAGGCAGTGAGAACCAGCATTACTTTTCCCTGCTGGCACCTTTGCTGTGGCAGCAAAAGCTGGACGTTTGTCTTTTTTGCTCCGGAGGCTGCCGAAAGCGAAAACAGGTGCTTTTGAGGATGGAGTCCGCAGAAAAGCAGAGAGGGCCAAATTGTCTGTGGCATTTGAAAGGGTTCCAGGAGGCAGTGAGAACCAGCATCACTTTTCCCCGCTGGCACCTTTGCTGTGGCAGCAAAAGCTGGACGTTTGTCTTTTTACCACCGGAGTGCGCCGAAAGCGAAAACAGGTGCTTTTGAGGATAGAGTCCGCAGGAAAGCAGAGAGGGCTTAATTGTCTGTGGCATTTGAAAGGGTTCCAGGAGGCAGTGAGAACCAGCATTACTTTTCCCCGCTGGCACCTTTGCTGTGGCAGCAAAAGCTGGACGTTTGTCTTTTTTGCTCCGGAGGCTGCCGAAAGCGAAAACAGGTGCTTTTGAGGATGGAGTCCGCAGGAAAGCAGAGAGGGCCAAATTGTCTGTGGCATTTGAAAGGGTTCCAGGAGGCAGTGAGAACCAGCATTACTTTTCCCCGCTGGCACCTTTGCTGTGGCAGCAAAAGCTGGACGTTTGTCTTTTTTGCTCCGGAGGCTGCCGAAAGCGAAAACAGGTGCTTTTGAGGATGGAGTCCGCAGGAAAGCAGAGAGGGCCAAATTGTCTGTGGCATTTGAAAGGGTTCCAGGAGGCAGTGAGAACCAGCATTACTTTTCCCCGCTGGCACCTTTGTTGTGGCAGCAAAGGCTGGACGTTTGTCTTTTTTGCTCCGGAGGCTGCCGAAAGCGAAAACAGGTGCTTTTGAGGATGGAGTCCGCAGGAAAGCAGAGAGGGCCAAATTGTCTGTGGCATTTGAAAGGGTTCCAGGAGGCAGTGAGAACCAGCATTACTTTTCCCCGCTGGCACCTTTGCTGTGGCAGCAAAAGCTGGACGTTTGTCTTTTTTGCTCCGGAGGCTGCCGAAAGCGAAAACAGGTGCTTTTGAGGATGGAGTCCGCAGGAAAGCAGAGAGGGCCAAATTGTCTGTGGCATTTGAAAGGGTTCCAGGAGGCAGTGAGAACCAGCATTACTTTTCCCCGCTGGCACCTTTGCTGTGGCAGCAAAAGCTGGACGTTTGTCTTTTTTGGTCCGGAGGTTGCCGAAAGCGAAAACAGGTGCTTTTGAGGATGGAGTCCGCAGGAAAGCAGAGAGGGCCAAAATGTCTGTGGCATTTGAAGAGGTTCCAGGAGGCAGTGAGAACCAGCATTACTTTTCCCCGCTGGCACCTTTGCTGTGGCAGCAAAAGCTGGACGTTTGTCTTTTTTGCTCCGGAGGCTGCCGAAAGCGAAAACAGGTGCTTTTGAGGATGGAGTCCGCAGGAAAGCAGAGAGGGCCAAATTGTCTGTGGCATTTGAAGGAGTTCCAGGAGGCAGTGAGAACCAGCATTACTTTTCCCCGCTGGCACCTTTGCTGTGGCAGCAAAAGCTGGACGTTTGTCTTTTTTGCTCCGGAGGCTGCCGAAAGCGAAAACAGGTGCTTTTGAGGATGGAGTCCGCAGGAAAGCAGAGAGGGCCAAATTGTTTGTGGCATTTGAAAGGGTTCCAGGAGGCAGTGAGAACCAGCATTACTTTTCCCCGCTGGCACCTTTGCTGTGGCAGCAAAAGCTGGACGTTTGTCTTTTTTGCTCCGGAGGCTGCCGAAAGCGAAAACAGGTGCTTTTGAGGATGGAGTCCACAGGAAAGCAGAGAGGGCCAAATTGTCTGTGGCATTTGAAAGGGTTCCAGGAGGCAGTGAGAACCAGCATTACTTTTCCCCGCTGGCACCTTTGCTGTGGCAGCAAAAGCTGGACGTTTGTCTTTTTTGCTCCGGAGGCTGCCGAAAGCGAAAACAGGTGGTTTTGAGGATGGAGTCCGCAGGAAAGCAGAGAGGGCCAAATTGTCTGTGGCATTTGAAAGGGTTCCAGGAGGCAGTGAGAACCAGCATTACTTTTCCCCGCTGGCACCTTTGCTGTGGCAGCAAAAGCTGGACGTTTGTCTTTTTGCTCCGGAGGTAGCGAAAAGTGAAAACAGGTTCTTTTGAGGATGGAGTCCGCAGGAAAGCAGAGAGGGCCAAATTGTCTGGGGCATTTGAAAGGGTTCCAGGAGGCAGTGAGAACCAGCATTACTTTTCCCCGCTGGCACCTTTGCTGTGGCAGCAAAAGCTGGACGTTTGTCTTTTTTGCTCCGGAGGTTGCCGAAAGCGAAAACAGGTGCTTTTGAGGATGGAGTCCGCAGGAAAGCAGAGAGGGCCAAATTGTCTGGGGCATTTGAAGAGGTTCCAGGAGGCAGTGAGAACCAGCATTACTTTTCCCCGCTGGCACCTTTGCTGTGGCAGCAAAAGCTGGACGTTTGTCTTTTTTGCTCCGGAGGCTGCCGAAAGCGAAAACAGGTGCTTTTGAGGATGGAGTCCGCAGGAAAGCAGAGAGGGCCAAATTGTCTGGGGCATTTGAAAGGGTTCCAGGAGGCAGTGAGAACCAGCATTACTTTTCCCCGCTGGCACCTTTGCTGTGGCAGCAAAAGCTGGACGTTTGTCTTTTTTGCTCCGGAGGCTGCCGAATACGAAAACAGGTGCTTTTGAGGATGGAGTCCGCAGGAAAGCAGAGAGGGCCAAATTGTCTGTGGCATTTGAAAGGGTTCCAGGAGGCAGTGAGAACCAGCATTACTTTTCCCCGCTGGCACCTTTGCTGTGGCAGCAAAAGCTGGACGTTTGTCTTTTTTGGTCCGGAGGTTGCCGAAAGCGAAAACAGGTGCTTTTGAGGATGGAGTCCGCAGGAAAGCAGAGAGGGCCAAATTGTCTGGGGCATTTGAAGGAGTTCCAGGAGGCAGTGAGAACCAGCATTACTTTTCCCCGCTGGCACCTTTGCTGTGGCAGCAAAAGCTGGACGTTTGTCTTTTTTGCTCCGGAGGCTGCCGAAAGCGAAAACAGGTGCTTTTGAGGATGGAGTCCGCAGGAAAGCAGAGAGGGCCAAATTGTCTGTGGCATTTGAAAGGGTTCCAGGAGGCAGTGAGAACCAGCATTACTTTTCCCCGCTGGCACCTTTGCTGTGGCAGCAAAAGCTGGACGTTTGTCTTTTTTGCTCCGGAGGCTGCCGAAAGCGAAAACAGGTGCTTTTGAGGATGGAGTCCACAGGAAAGCAGAGAGGGCCAAATTGTCTGTGGCATTTGAAAGGGTTCCAGGAGGCAGTGAGAACCAGCATTACTTTTCCCCGCTGGCACCTTTGCTGTGGCAGCAAAAGCTGGACGTTTGTCTTTTTTGCTCCGGAGGCTGCCGAAAGCGAAAACAGGTGCTTTTGAGGATGGAGTCCGCAGGAAAGCAGAGAGGGCCAAATTGTCTGGGGCATTTGAAAGGGTTCCAGGAGGCAGTGAGAACCAGCATTACTTTTCCCCGCTGGCACCTTTGCTGTGGCAGCAAAAGCTGGACGTTTGTCTTTTTGCTCCGGAGGTTGCCAAAAGCGAAAACAGGTGCTTTTGAGGATGGAGTCCGCAGGAAAGCAGAGAGGGCCAAATTGTCTGGGGCATTTGAAGAGGTTCCAGGAGGCAGTGAGAACCAGCATTACTTTTCCCCGCTGGCACCTTTGCTGTGGCAGCAAAAGCTGGACGTTTGTCTTTTTTGCTCCGGAGGCTGCCGAAAGCGAAAACAGGTGCTTTTGAGGATGGAGTCCGCAGGAAAGCAGAGAGGGCCAAATTGTCTGGGGCATTTGAAAGAGTTCCAGGAGGCAGTGAGAACCAGCATCACTTTTCCCTGCTGGCACCTTTGCTGTGGCAGCAAAAGCTGGACGTTTGTCTTTTTTGCTCCGGAGGGCGCCGAAAGCAAAAATAGGTGCTTTTGAGGATGGAGTCCGCAGGAAAGCAGAGAGGGCCAAATTGTCTGTGGCATTTGAAAGGGTTCCAGGAGGCAGTGAGAACCAGCATTACTTTTCCCCGCTGGCACCTTTGCTGTGGCAGCAAAAGCTGGACGTTTGTCTTTTTTGCTCCGGAGGTTGCCGAAAGCGAAAACAGGTGCTTTTGAGGATGGAGTCCGCAGGAAAGCAGAGAGGGCCAAATTGTCTGGGGCATTTGAAGAGGTTCCAGGAGGCAGTGAGAACCAGCATTACTTTTCCCCGCTGGCACCTTTGCTGTGGCAGCAAAAGCTGGACGTTTGTCTTTTTTGCTCCGGAGGCTGCCGAAAGCGAAAACAGGTGCTTTTGAGGATGGAGTCCGCAGGAAAGCAGAGAGGGCCAAATTGTCTGTGGCATTTGAAAGGGTTCCAGGAGGCAGTGAGAACCAGCATTACTTTTCCCCGCTGGCACCTTTGCTGTGGCAGCAAAAGCTGGACGTTTGTCTTTTTTGCTCCGGAGGCTGCCGAAAGCGAAAACAGGTGCTTTTGAGGATGGAGTCCGCAGGAAAGCAGAGAGGGCCAAATTGTCTGTGGCATTTGAAAGGGTTCCAGGAGGCAGTGAGAACCAGCATTACTTTTCCCCGCTGGCACCTTTGCTGTGGCAGCAAAAGCTGGACGTTTGTCTTTTTTGCTCCGGAGGCTGCCGAAAGCGAAAACAGGTGCTTTTGAGGATGGAGTCCACAGGAAAGCAGAGAGGGCCAAATTGTCTGTGGCATTTGAAAGGGTTCCAGGAGGCAGTGAGAACCAGCATTACTTTTCCCCGCTGGCACCTTTGCTGTGGCAGCAAAAGCTGGACGTTTGTCTTTTTTGCTCCGGAGGCTGCCGAAAGCGAAAACAGGTGCTTTTGAGGATGGAGTCCGCAGGAAAGCAGAGAGGGCCAAATTGTCTGGGGCATTTGAAAGGGTTCCAGGAGGCAGTGAGAACCAGCATTACTTTTCCCCGCTGGCACCTTTGCTGTGGCAGCAAAAGCTGGACGTTTGTCTTTTTTGCTCCGGAGGCTGCCGAAAGCGAAAACAGGTGCTTTTGAGGATGGAGTCCGCAGGAAAGCAGAGAGGGCCAAATTGTCTGGGGCATTTGAAAGGGTTCCAGGAGGCAGTGAGAACCAGCATTACTTTTCCCCGCTGGCACCTTTGCTGTGGCAGCAAAAGCTGGACGTTTGTCTTTTTGCTCCGGAGGTTGCCAAAAGCGAAAACAGGTGCTTTTGAGGATGGAGTCCGCAGGAAAGCAGAGAGGGCCAAATTGTCTGGGGCATTTGAAAGGGTTCCAGGAGGCAGTGAGAACCAGCATTACTTTTCCCCACTGGCACCTTTGCTGTGGCAGCAAAAGCTGGACGTTTGTCTTTTTGCTCCGGAGGTTGCCAAAAGCGAAAACAGGTGCTTTTGAGGATGGAGTCCGCAGGAAAGCAGAGAGGGCCAAATTGTCTGGGGCATTTGAAGAGGTTCCAGGAGGCAGTGAGAACCAGCATTACTTTTCCCCGCTGGCACCTTTGCTGTGGCAGCAAAAGCTGGACGTTTGTCTTTTTTGCTCCGGACGCTGCCGAAAGCGAAAACAGGTGCTTTTGAGGATGGAGTCCGCAGGAAAGCAGAGAGGGCCAAATTGTCTGTGGCATTTGAAAGAGTTCCAGGAGGCAGTGAGAACCAGCATCACTTTTCCCTGCTGGCACCTTTGCTGTGGCAGCAAAAGCTGGACGTTTGTCTTTTTTGCTCCAGAGGGCGCCGAAAGCAAAAATAGGTGCTTTTGAGGATGGAGTCCGCAGGAAAGCAGAGAGGGCCAAATTGTCTGTGGCATTTGAAAGGGTTCCAGGAGGCAGTGAGAACCAGCATTACTTTTCCCCGCTGGCACCTTTGCTGTGGCAGCAAAAGCTGGACGTTTGTCTTTTTTGCTCCGGAGGTTGCCGAAAGCGAAAACAGGTGCTTTTGAGGATGGAGTCCGCAGGAAAGCAGAGAGGGCCAAATTGTCTGGGGCATTTGAAGAGGTTCCAGGAGGCAGTGAGAACCAGCATTACTTTTCCCCGCTGGCACCTTTGCTGTGGCAGCAAAAGCTGGACGTTTGTCTTTTTTGCTCCGGAGGCTGCCGAAAGCGAAAACAGGTGCTTTTGAGGATGGAGTCCGCAGGAAAGCAGAGAGGGCCAAATTGTCTGTGGCATTTGAAAGGGTTCCAGGAGGCAGTGAGAACCAGCATTACTTTTCCCCGCTGGCACCTTTGCTGTGGCAGCAAAAGCTGGACGTTTGTCTTTTTTGCTCCGGAGGCTGCCGAAAGCGAAAACAGGTGCTTTTGAGGATGGAGTCCGCAGGAAAGCAGAGAGGGCCAAATTGTCTGGGGCATTTGAAAGGGTTCCAGGAGGCAGTGAGAACCAGCATTACTTTTCCCCGCTGGCACCTTTGCTGTGGCAGCAAAAGCTGGACGTTTGTCTTTTTGCTCCGGAGGTTGCCAAAAGCGAAAACAGGTGCTTTTGAGGATGGAGTCCGCAGGAAAGCAGAGAGGGCCAAATTGTCTGGGGCATTTGAAGAGGTTCCAGGAGGCAGTGAGAACCAGCATTACTTTTCCCCGCTGGCACCTTTGCTGTGGCAGCAAAAGCTGGACGTTTGTCTTTTTTGCTCCGGAGGCTGCCGAAAGCGAAAACAGGTGCTTTTGAGGATGGAGTCCGCAGGAAAGCAGAGAGGGCCAAATTGTCTGTGGCATTTGAAAGGGTTCCAGGAGGCAGTGAGAACCAGCATTACTTTTCCCCGCTGGCACCTTTGCTGTGGCAGCAAAAGCTGGACGTTTGTCTTTTTTGCTCCGGAGGCTGCCGAAAGCGAAAACAGGTGCTTTTGAGGATGGAGTCCGCAGGAAAGCAGAGAGGGCCAAATTGTCTGTGGCATTTGAAAGGGTTCCAGGAGGCAGTGAGAACCAGCATTACTTTTCCCCGCTGGCACCTTTGTTGTGGCAGCAAAGGCTGGACGTTTGTCTTTTTTGCTCCGGAGGCTGCCGAAAGCGAAAACAGGTGCTTTTGAGGATGGAGTCCGCAGGAAAGCAGAGAGGGCCAAATTGTCTGTGGCATTTGAAAGGGTTCCAGGAGGCAGTGAGAACCAGCATTACTTTTCCCCGCTGGCACCTTTGCTGTGGCAGCAAAAGCTGGACGTTTGTCTTTTTTGCTCCGGAGGCTGCCGAAAGCGAAAACAGGTGCTTTTGAGGATGGAGTCCGCAGGAAAGCAGAGAGGGCCAAATTGTCTGGGGCATTTGAAAGGGTTCCAGGAGGCAGTGAGAACCAGCATTACTTTTCCCCGCTGGCACCTTTGCTGTGGCAGCAAAAGCTGGACGTTTGTCTTTTTTGCTCCGGAGGCTGCCGAAAGCGAAAACAGGTGCTTTTGAGGATGGAGTCCGCAGGAAAGCAGAGAGGGCCAAATTGTCTGTGGCATTTGAAAGGGTTCCAGGAGGCAGTGAGAACCAGCATTACTTTTCCCCGCTGGCACCTTTGCTGTGGCAGCAAAAGCTGGACGTTTGTCTTTTTTGCTCCGGAGGCTGCCGAAAGCGAAAACAGGTGCTTTTGAGGATGGAGTCCACAGGAAAGCAGAGAGGGCCAAATTGTCTGTGGCATTTGAAAGGGTTCCAGGAGGCAGTGAGAACCAGCATTACTTTTCCCCGCTGGCACCTTTGCTGTGGCAGCAAAAGCTGGACGTTTGTCTTTTTTGCTCCGGAGGCAGCCGAAAGCGAAAACAGGTGCTTTTGAGGATGGAGTCCGCAGGAAAGCAGAGAGGGCCAAATTGTCTGTGGCATTTGAAAGAGTTCCAGGAGGCAGTGAGAACCAGCATTACTTTTCCCTGCTGGCACCTTTGCTGTGGCAGCAAAAGCTGGACGTTTGTCTTTTTTGCTCCGGAGGGCGCCGAAAGCAAAAATAGGTGCTTTTGAGGATGGAGTCCGCAGGAAAGCAGAGAGGGCCAAATTGTCTGTGGCATTTGAAAGGGTTCCAGGAGGCAGTGAGAACCAGCATTACTTTTCCCCGCTGGCACCTTTGCTGTGGCAGCAAAAGCTGGACGTTTGTCTTTTTTGCTCCGGAGGTTGCCGAAAGCGAAAACAGGTGCTTTTGAGGATGGAGTCCGCAGGAAAGCAGAGAGGGCCAAATTGTCTGGGGCATTTGAAGAGGTTCCAGGAGGCAGTGAGAACCAGCATTACTTTTCCCCGCTGGCACCTTTGCTGTGGCAGCAAAAGCTGGACGTTTGTCTGTTTTGCTCCGGAGGCTGCCGAAAGCGAAAACAGGTGCTTTTGAGGATGGAGTCCGCAGGAAAGCAGAGAGGGCCAAATTGTCTGTGGCATTTGAAAGGGTTCCAGGAGGCAGTGAGAACCAGCATTACTTTTCCCCGCTGGCACCTTTGCTGTGGCAGCAAAAGCTGGACGTTTGTCTTTTTTGCTCCGGAGGCTGCCGAAAGCGAAAACAGGTGCTTTTGAGGATGGAGTCCGCAGGAAAGCAGAGAGGGCCAAATTGTCTGTGGCATTTGAAAGGGTTCCAGGAGGCAGTGAGAACCAGCATCACTTTTCCCCGCTGGCACCTTTGCTGTGGCAGCAAAAGCTGGACGTTTGTCTTTTTTGCTCCGGAGGCTGCCGAAAGCGAAAACAGGTGCTTTTGAGGATGGAGTCCGCAGGAAAGCAGAGAGGGCCAAATTGTCTGGGGCATTTGAAGGAGTTCCAGGAGGCAGTGAGAACCAGCATTACTTTTCCCCGCTGGCACCTTTGCTGTGGCAGCAAAAGCTGGACGTTTGTCTTTTTTGCTCCGGAGGCTGCCGAAAGCGAAAACAGGTGCTTTTGAGGATGGAGTCCGCAGGAAAGCAGAGAGGGCCAAATTGTCTGTGGCATTTGAAAGGGTTCCAGGAGGCAGTGAGAACCAGCATTACTTTTCCCCGCTGGCACCTTTGCTGTGGCAGCAAAAGCTGGACGTTTGTCTTTTTTGCTCCGGAGGCTGCCGAAAGCGAAAACAGGTGCTTTTGAGGATGGAGTCCACAGGAAAGCAGAGAGGGCCAAATTGTCTGTGGCATTTGAAAGGGTTCCAGGAGGCAGTGAGAACCAGCATTACTTTTCCCCGCTGGCACCTTTGCTGTGGCAGCAAAAGCTGGACGTTTGTCTTTTTTGCTCCGGAGGCTGCCGAAAGCGAAAACAGGTGCTTTTGAGGATGGAGTCCGCAGGAAAGCAGAGAGGGCCAAATTGTCTGTGGCATTTGAAAGGGTTCCAGGAGGCAGTGAGAACCAGCATTACTTTTCCCCGCTGGCACCTTTGCTGTGGCAGCAAAAGCTGGACGTTTGTCTTTTTGCTCCGGAGGTTGCCGAAAGCGAAAACAGGTGCTTTTGAGGATGGAGTCCGCAGGAAAGCAGAGAGGGCCAAATTGTCTGGGGCATTTGAAGAGGTTCCAGGAGGCAGTGAGAACCAGCATTACTTTTCCCCGCTGGCACCTTTGCTGTGGCAGCAAAAGCTGGACGTTTGTCTTTTTTGCTCCGGAGGCTGCCGAAAGCGAAAACAGGTGCTTTTGAGGATGGAGTCCTCAGGAAAGCAGAGAGGGCCAAATTGTCTGTGGCATTTGAAAGAGTTCCAGGAGGCAGTGAGAACCAGCATTACTTTTCCCTGCTGGCACCTTTGCTGTGGCAGCAAAAGCTGGACGTTTGTCTTTTTTGCTCCGGAGGGCGCCGAAAGCAAAAATAGGTGCTTTTGAGGATGGAGTCCGCAGGAAAGCAGAGAGGGCCAAATTGTCTGTGGCATTTGAAAGGGTTCCAGGAGGCAGTGAGAACCAGCATTACTTTTCCCCGCTGGCACCTTTGCTGTGGCAGCAAAAGCTGGACGTTTGTCTTTTTTGCTCCGGAGGTTGCCGAAAGCGAAAACAGGTGCTTTTGAGGATGGAGTCCGCAGGAAAGCAGAGAGGGCCAAATTGTCTGTGGCATTTGAAAGGGTTCCAGGAGGCAGTGAGAACCAGCATCACTTTTCCCCGCTGGCACCTTTGCTGTGGCAGCAAAAGCTGGACGTTTGTCTTTTTACCACCGGAGTGCGCCGAAAGCGAAAACAGGTGCTTTTGAGGATAGAGTCCGCAGGAAAGCAGAGAGGGCTTAATTGTCTGTGGCATTTGAAAGGGTTCCAGGAGGCAGTGAGAACCAGCATTAGTTTTCCCCGCTGGCACCTTTGCTGTGGCAGCAAAAGCTGGACGTTTGTCTTTTTTGCTCCGGAGGCTGCCGAAAGCGAAAACAGGTGCTTTTGAGGATGGAGTCCACAGGAAAGCAGAGAGGGCCAAATTGTCTGTGGCATTTGAAAGGGTTCCAGGAGGCAGTGAGAACCAGCATTACTTTTCCCTGCTGGCACCTTTGCTGTGGCAGCAAAAGCTGGACGTTTGTCTTTTTTGCTCCGGAGGGCGCCGAAAGCAAAAATAGGTGCTTTTGAGGATGGAGTCCGCAGGAAAGCAGAGAGGGCCAAATTGTCTGTGGCATTTGAAAGGGTTCCAGGAGGCAGTGAGAACCAGCATTACTTTTCCCCGCTGGCACCTTTGCTGTGGCAGCAAAAGCTGGACGTTTGTCTTTTTTGCTCCGGAGGCTGCCGAAAGCGAAAACAGGTGCTTTTGAGGATGGAGTCCGCAGGAAAGCAGAGAGGGCCAAATTGTCTGTGGCATTTGAAAGGGTTCCAGGAGGCAGTGAGAACCAGCATCACTTTTCCCCGCTGGCACCTTTGCTGTGGCAGCAAAAGCTGGACGTTTGTCTTTTTACCACCGGAGTGCGCCGAAAGCGAAAACAGGTGCTTTTGAGGATAGAGTCCGCAGGAAAGCAGAGAGGGCTTAATTGTCTGTGGCATTTGAAAGGGTTCCAGGAGGCAGTGAGAACCAGCATTAGTTTTCCCCGCTGGCACCTTTGCTGTGGCAGCAAAAGCTGGACGTTTGTCTTTTTTGCTCCGGAGGCTGCCGAAAGCGAAAACAGGTGCTTTTGAGGATGGAGTCCACAGGAAAGCAGAGAGGGCCAAATTGTCTGTGGCATTTGAAAGGGTTCCAGGAGGCAGTGAGAACCAGCATTACTTTTCCCTGCTGGCACCTTTGCTGTGGCAGCAAAAGCTGGACGTTTGTCTTTTTTGCTCCGGAGGGCGCCGAAAGCAAAAATAGGTGCTTTTGAGGATGGAGTCCGCAGGAAAGCAGAGAGGGCCAAATTGTCTGTGGCATTTGAAAGGGTTCCAGGAGGCAGTGAGAACCAGCATTACTTTTCCCCGCTGGCACCTTTGCTGTGGCAGCAAAAGCTGGACGTTTGTCTTTTTTGCTCCGGAGGTTGCCGAAAGCGAAAACAGGTGCTTTTGAGGATGGAGTCCGCAGGAAAGCAGAGAGGGCCAAATTGTCTGTGGCATTTGAAAGGGTTCCAGGAGGCAGTGAGAACCAGCATCACTTTTCCCCGCTGGCACCTTTGCTGTGGCAGCAAAAGCTGGACGTTTGTCTTTTTACCACCGGAGTGCGCCGAAAGCGAAAACAGGTGCTTTTGAGGATAGAGTCCGCAGGAAAGCAGAGAGGGCTTAATTGTCTGTGGCATTTGAAAGGGTTCCAGGAGGCAGTGAGAACCAGCATTAGTTTTCCCCGCTGGCACCTTTGCTGTGGCAGCAAAAGCTGGACGTTTGTCTTTTTTGCTCCGGAGGCTGCCGAAAGCGAAAACAGGTGCTTTTGAGGATGGAGTCCGCAGGAAAGCAGAGAGGGCCAAATTGTCTGGGGCATTTGAAAGGGTTCCAGGAGGCAGTGAGAACCAGCATTAGTTTTCCCCGCTGGCACCTTTGCTGTGGCAGCAAAAGCTGGACGTTTGTCTTTTTTGCTCCGGAGGCTGCCGAAAGCGAAAACAGGTGCTTTTGAGGATGGAGTCCGCAGGAAAGCAGAGAGGGCCAAATTGTCTGTGGCATTTGAAAGGGTTCCAGGAGGCAGTGAGAACCAGCATTACTTTTCCCCGCTGGCACCTTTGCTGTGGCAGCAAAAGCTGGACGTTTGTCTTTTTTGCTCCGGAGGCTGCCGAAAGCGAAAACAGGTGCTTTTGAGGATGGAGTCCGCAGGAAAGCAGAGAGGGCCAAATTGTCTGGGGCATTTGAAAGGGTTCCAGGAGGCAGTGAGAACCAGCATTACTTTTCCCCGCTGGCACCTTTGCTGTGGCAGCAAAAGCTGGACGTTTGTCTTTTTTGCTCCGGAGGCTGCCGAAAGCGAAAACAGGTGCTTTTGAGGATGGAGTCCGCAGGAAAGCAGAGAGGGCCAAATTGTCTGTGGCATTTGAAAGGGTTCCAGGAGGCAGTGAGAACCAGCATTACTTTTCCCCGCTGGCACCTTTGCTGTGGCAGCAAAAGCTGGACGTTTGTCTTTTTGCTCCGGAGGTTGCCGAAAGCGAAAACAGGTGCTTTTGAGGATGGAGTCCGCAGGAAAGCAGAGAGGGCCAAATTGTCTGGGGCATTTGAAGAGGTTCCAGGAGGCAGTGAGAACCAGCATTACTTTTCCCCGCTGGCACCTTTGCTGTGGCAGCAAAAGCTGGACGTTTGTCTTTTTTGCTCCGGAGGCTGCCGAAAGCGAAAACAGGTGCTTTTGAGGATGGAGTCCTCAGGAAAGCAGAGAGGGCCAAATTGTCTGTGGCATTTGAAAGAGTTCCAGGAGGCAGTGAGAACCAGCATTACTTTTCCCTGCTGGCACCTTTGCTGTGGCAGCAAAAGCTGGACGTTTGTCTTTTTTGCTCCGGAGGGCGCCGAAAGCAAAAATAGGTGCTTTTGAGGATGGAGTCCGCAGGAAAGCAGAGAGGGCCAAATTGTCTGTGGCATTTGAAAGGGTTCCAGGAGGCAGTGAGAACCAGCATTACTTTTCCCCGCTGGCACCTTTGCTGTGGCAGCAAAAGCTGGACGTTTGTCTTTTTTGCTCCGGAGGTTGCCGAAAGCGAAAACAGGTGCTTTTGAGGATGGAGTCCGCAGGAAAGCAGAGAGGGCCAAATTGTCTGTGGCATTTGAAAGGGTTCCAGGAGGCAGTGAGAACCAGCATCACTTTTCCCCGCTGGCACCTTTGCTGTGGCAGCAAAAGCTGGACGTTTGTCTTTTTACCACCGGAGTGCGCCGAAAGCGAAAACAGGTGCTTTTGAGGATAGAGTCCGCAGGAAAGCAGAGAGGGCTTAATTGTCTGTGGCATTTGAAAGGGTTCCAGGAGGCAGTGAGAACCAGCATTAGTTTTCCCCGCTGGCACCTTTGCTGTGGCAGCAAAAGCTGGACGTTTGTCTTTTTTGCTCCGGAGGCTGCCGAAAGCGAAAACAGGTGCTTTTGAGGATGGAGTCCACAGGAAAGCAGAGAGGGCCAAATTGTCTGTGGCATTTGAAAGGGTTCCAGGAGGCAGTGAGAACCAGCATTACTTTTCCCTGCTGGCACCTTTGCTGTGGCAGCAAAAGCTGGACGTTTGTCTTTTTTGCTCCGGAGGGCGCCGAAAGCAAAAATAGGTGCTTTTGAGGATGGAGTCCGCAGGAAAGCAGAGAGGGCCAAATTGTCTGTGGCATTTGAAAGGGTTCCAGGAGGCAGTGAGAACCAGCATTACTTTTCCCCGCTGGCACCTTTGCTGTGGCAGCAAAAGCTGGACGTTTGTCTTTTTTGCTCCGGAGGTTGCCGAAAGCGAAAACAGGTGCTTTTGAGGATGGAGTCCGCAGGAAAGCAGAGAGGGCCAAATTGTCTGTGGCATTTGAAAGGGTTCCAGGAGGCAGTGAGAACCAGCATCACTTTTCCCCGCTGGCACCTTTGCTGTGGCAGCAAAAGCTGGACGTTTGTCTTTTTACCACCGGAGTGCGCCGAAAGCGAAAACAGGTGCTTTTGAGGATAGAGTCCGCAGGAAAGCAGAGAGGGCTTAATTGTCTGTGGCATTTGAAAGGGTTCCAGGAGGCAGTGAGAACCAGCATTAGTTTTCCCCGCTGGCACCTTTGCTGTGGCAGCAAAAGCTGGACGTTTGTCTTTTTTGCTCCGGAGGCTGCCGAAAGCGAAAACAGGTGCTTTTGAGGATGGAGTCCGCAGGAAAGCAGAGAGGGCCAAATTGTCTGGGGCATTTGAAAGGGTTCCAGGAGGCAGTGAGAACCAGCATTAGTTTTCCCCGCTGGCACCTTTGCTGTGGCAGCAAAAGCTGGACGTTTGTCTTTTTTGCTCCGGAGGCTGCCGAAAGCGAAAACAGGTGCTTTTGAGGATGGAGTCCGCAGGAAAGCAGAGAGGGCCAAATTGTCTGGGGCATTTGAAAGGGTTCCAGGAGGCAGTGAGAACCAGCATTACTTTTCCCCGCTGGCACCTTTGCTGTGGCAGCAAAAGCTGGACGTTTGTCTTTTTTGCTCCGGAGGCTGCCGAAAGCGAAAACAGGTGCTTTTGAGGATGGAGTCCGCAGGAAAGCAGAGAGGGCCAAATTGTCTGTGGCATTTGAAAGGGTTCCAGGAGGCAGTGAGAACCAGCATTACTTTTCCCCGCTGGCACCTTTGCTGTGGCAGCAAAAGCTGGACGTTTGTCTTTTTTGCTCCGGAGGCTGCCGAAAGCGAAAATAGGTGCTTTTGAGGATGGAGTCCGCAGGAAAGCAGAGAGGCCCAAATTGTCTGTGGCATTTGAAAGGGTTCCAGGAGGCAGTGAGAACCAGCATTACTTTTCCCCGCTGGCACCTTTGCTGTGGCAGCAAAAGCTGGACGTTTGTCTTTTTTGCTCCGGAGGCTGCCGAAAGCGAAAACAGGTGCTTTTGAGGATGGAGTCCGCAGGAAAGCAGAGAGAGCCAAATTGTCTGTGGCATTTGAAAGGGTTCCAGGAGGCAGTGAGAACCAGCATTACTTTTCCCCGCTGGCACCTTTGCTGTGGCAGCAAAAGCTGGACGTTTGTCTTTTTTGCTCCGGAGGCTGCCGAAAGCGAAAACAGGTGCTTTTGAGGATGGAGTCCGCAGGAAAGCAGAGAGGCCCAAATTGTCTGTGGCATTTGAAAGGGTTCCAGGAGGCAGTGAGAACCAGCATTACTTTTCCCCGCTGGCACCTTTGCTGTGGCAGCAAAAGCTGGACGTTTGTCTTTTTTGCTCCGGCGGTTGCCGAAAGCGAAAAAAGGTGCTTTTGAGGATGGAGTCCGCAGGAAAGCAGAGAGGGCCAAATTGTCTGGGGCATTTGAAAGGGTTCCAGGAGGCAGTGAGAACCAGCATTACTTTTCCCCGTTGGCACCTTTGCTGTGGCAGCAAAAGCTGGACGTTTGTCTTTTTTGCTCCGGAGGCTGCCGAAAGCGAAAACAGGTGCTTTTGAGGATGGAATCCGCAGGAAAGCAGAGAGAGCCAAATTGTCTGTGGCATTTGAAAGGGTTCCAGGAGGCAGTGAGAACCAGCATTACTTTTCCCCGCTGGCACCTTTGCTGTGGCAGCAAAAGCTGGACGTTTGTCTTTTTTGCTCCGGAGGCTGCCGAAAGCGAAAAGAGGTGCTTTTGAGGATGGAGTCCGCAGGAAAGCAGAGAGGGCCAAATTGTCTGTGGCATTTGAAAGGGTTCCAGGAGGCAGTGAGAACCAGCATTACTTTTCCCCGCTGGCACCTTTGCTGTGGCAGCAAAAGCTGGACGTTTGTCTTTTTTGCTCCGGAGGCTGCCGAAAGCGAAAACAGGTGCTTTTGAGGATGGAGTCCGCAGGAAAGCAGAGAGGGCCAAATTGTCTGTGGCATTTGAAAGGGTTCCAGGAGGCAGTGAGAACCAGCATTACTTTTCCCCGCTGGCACCTTTGCTGTGGCAGCAAAAGCTGGACGTTTGTCATTTTTGCTCCGGAGGTTGCCAAAAGCGAAAACAGGTGCTTTTGAGGATGGAGTCCGCAGGAAAGCAGAGAGGGCCAAATTGTCTGGGGCATTTGAAGAGGTTCCAGGAGGCAGTGAGAACCAGCATTACTTTTCCCCGCTGGCACCTTTGCTGTGGCAGCAAAAGCTGGACGTTTGTCTTTTTTGCTCCGGAGGCTGCCGAAAGCGAAAACAGGTGCTTTTGAGGATGGAGTCCGCAGGAAAGCAGAGAGGGCCAAATTGTCTGGGGCATTTGAAAGGGTTCCAGGAGGCAGTGAGAACCAGCATTACTTTTCCCCGCTGGCACCTTTGCTGTGGCAGCAAAAGCTGGACGTTTGTCTTTTTTGCTCCGGAGGCTGCCGAAAGCGAAAACAGGTGCTTTTGAGGATGGAGTCCGCAGGAAAGCAGAGAGGGCCAAATTGTCTGTGGCATTTGAAAGGGTTCCAGGAGGCAGTGAGAACCAGCATTACTTTTCCCCGCTGGCACCTTTGCTGTGGCAGCAAAAGCTGGACGTTTGTCATTTTTGCTCCGGAGGTTGCCAAAAGCGAAAACAGGTGCTTTTGAGGATGGAGTCCGCAGGAAAGCAGAGAGGGCCAAATTGTCTGTGGCATTTGAAGAGGTTCCAGGAGGCAGTGAGAACCAGCATTACTTTTCCCCGCTGGCACCTTTGCTGTGGCAGCAAAAGCTGGACGTTTGTCTTTTTTGCTCCGGAGGCTGCCGAAAGCGAAAACAGGTGCTTTTGAGGATGGAGTCCGCAGGAAAGCAGAGAGGGCCAAATTGTCTGGGGCATTTGAAAGGGTTCCAGGAGGCAGTGAGAACCAGCATTACTTTTCCCCGCTGGCACCTTTGTTGTGGCAGCAAAAGCTGGACGTTTGTCTTTTTTGCTCCGGAGGCTGCCGAAAGCGAAAACAGGTGCTTTTGAGGATGGAGTCCGCAGGAAAGCAGAGAGAGCCAAATTGTCTGTGGCATTTGAAAGAGTTCCAGGAGGCAGTGAGAACCAGCATCACTTTTCCCCGCTGGCACCTTTGCTGTGGCAGCAAAAGCTGGACGTTTGTCTTTTTTGCTCCGGAGGCTGCCGAAAGCGAAAACATGTGCTTTTGAGGATGGAGTCCGCAGGAAAGCAGAGAGGGCCAAATTGTCTGTGGCATTTGAAAGGGTTCCAGGAGGCAGTGAGAACCAGCATTACTTTTCCCCGCTGGCACTTTTGCTGTGGCAGCAAAAGCTGGACGTTTGTCTTTTTTTGCTCTGGAGGCTGCCGAAAGCGAAAATAGGTTCTTTTGAGGATGGAGTCCGCAGGAAAGCAGAGAGGGCCAAATTGTCTGTGGCATTTGAAAGGGTTCCAGGAGGCAGTGAGAACCAGCATTACTTTTCCCCGCTGGCACCTTTGCTGTGGCAGCAAAAGCTGGACGTTTGTCTTTTTTGCTCCGGAGGCTGCCGAAAGCGAAAACAGGTGCTTTTGAGGATGGAGTCCGCAGGAAAGCAGAGAGGGCCAAATTGTCTGTGGCATTTGAAAGGGTTCCAGGAGGCAGTGAGAACCAGCATTAGTTTTCCCCGCTGGCACCTTTGCTGTGGCAGCAAAAGCTGGACGTTTGTCTTTTTTGCTCCGGAGGCTGCCGAAAGCGAAAACAGGTGCTTTTGAGGATGGAGTCCGCAGGAAAGCAGAGAGGGCCAAATTGTCTGTGGCATTTGAAAGGGTTCCAGGAGGCAGTGAGAACCAGCATTACTTTTCCCCGCTGGCACCTTTGCTGTGGCAGCAAAAGCTGGACGTTTGTCTTTTTTGCTCCGGAGGCTGCCGAAAGCGAAAAGAGGTGCTTTTGAGGATGGAGTCCGCAGGAAAGCAGAGAGGGCCAAATTGTCTGTGGCATTTGAAAGGGTTCCAGGAGGCAGTGAGAACCAGCATTACTTTTCCCCGCTGGCACCTTTGCTGTGGCAGCAAAAGCTGGACGTTTGTCTTTTTTGCTCCGGAGGCTGCCGAAAGCGAAAACAGGTGCTTTTGAGGATGGAGTCCACAGGAAAGCAGAGAGGGCCAAATTGTCTGTGGCATTTGAAAGGGTTCCAGGAGGCAGTGAGAACCAGCATTACTTTTCCCCGCTGGCACCTTTGCTGTGGCAGCAAAAGCTGGACGTTTGTCTTTTTTGCTCCGGAGGCTGCCGAAAGCGAAAACAGGTGCTTTTGAGGATGGAGTCCGCAGGAAAGCAGAGAGGGCCAAATTGTCTGGGGCATTTGAAAGGGTTCCAGGAGGCAGTGAGAACCAGCATTACTTTTCCCCGCTGGCACCTTTGCTGTGGCAGCAAAAGCTGGACGTTTGTCTTTTTTGCTCCGGAGGCTGCCGAAAGCGAAAACAGGTGCTTTTGAGGATGGAGTCCGCAGGAAAGCAGAGAGGGCCAAATTGTCTGGGGCATTTGAAAGGGTTCCAGGAGGCAGTGAGAACCAGCATTACTTTTCCCCGCTGGCACCTTTGCTGTGGCAGCAAAAGCTGGACGTTTGTCTTTTTTGCTCCGGAGGCTGCCGAAAGCGAAAACAGGTGCTTTTGAGGATGGAGTCCGCAGGAAAGCAGAGAGGGCCAAATTGTCTGTGGCATTTGAAAGGGTTCCAGGAGGCAGTGAGAACCAGCATTACTTTTCCCCGCTGGCACCTTTGCTGTGGCAGCAAAAGCTGGACGTTTGTCTTTTTTGCTCCGGAGGCTGCCGAAAGCGAAAACAGGTGCTTTTGAGGATGGAGTCCGCAGGAAAGCAGAGAGGCCCAAATTGTCTGTGGCATTTGAAAGGGTTCCAGGAGGCAGTGAGAACCAGCATTACTTTTCCCCGCTGGCACCTTTGCTGTGGCAGCAAAAGCTGGACGTTTGTCTTTTTTGCTCCGGCGGTTGCCGAAAGCGAAAAAATGTGCTTTTGAGGATGGAGTCCGCAGGAAAGCAGAGAGGGCCAAATTGTCTGTGGCATTTGAAAGGGTTCCAGGAGGCAGTGAGAACCAGCATTACTTTTCCCCGTTGGCACCTTTGCTGTGGCAGCAAAAGCTGGACGTTTGTCTTTTTTGCTCCGGAGGCTGCCGAAAGCGAAAACAGGTGCTTTTGAGGATGGAGTCCGCAGGAAAGCAGAGAGAGCCAAATTGTCTGTGGCATTTGAAAGGGTTCCAGGAGGCAGTGAGAACCAGCATTACTTTTCCCCGCTGGCACCTTTGCTGTGGCAGCAAAAGCTGGACGTTTGTCTTTTTTGCTCCGGAGGCTGCCGAAAGCGAAAACAGGTCCTTTTGAGGATGGAGTCCGCAGGAAAGCAGAGAGGCCCAAATTGTCTGTGGCATTTGAAAGGGTTCCAGGAGGCAGTGAGAACCAGCATTACTTTTCCCCGCTGGCACCTTTGCTGTGGCAGCAAAAGCTGGACGTTTGTCTTTTTTGCTCCGGCGGTTGCCGAAAGCGAAAAAAGGTGCTTTTGAGGATGGAGTCCGCAGGAAAGCAGAGAGGGCCAAATTGTCTGTGGCATTTGAAAGGGTTCCAGGAGGCAGTGAGAACCAGCATTACTTTTCCCCGTTGGCACCTTTGCTGTGGCAGCAAAAGCTGGACGTTTGTCTTTTTTGCTCCGGAGGCTGCCGAAAGCGAAAACAGGTGCTTTTGAGGATGGAGTCCGCAGGAAAGCAGAGAGAGCCAAATTGTCTGTGGCATTTGAAAGGGTTCCAGGAGGCAGTGAGAACCAGCATTACTTTTCCCCGCTGGCACCTTTGCTGTGGCAGCAAAAGCTGGACGTTTGTCTTTTTTGCTCCGGAGGCTGCCGAAAGCGAAAACAGGTGCTTTTGAGGATGCAGTCCGCAGGAAAGCAGAGAGGGCCAAATTGTCTGTGGCATTTGAAAGGGTTCCAGGAGGCAGTGAGAACCAGCATTACTTTTCCCCGCTGGCACCTTTGCTGTGGCAGCAAAAGCTGGACGTTTGTCTTTTTTGCTCCGGAGGCTGCCGAAAGCGAAAACAGGTGCTTTTGAGGATGGAGTCCGCAGGAAAGCAGAGAGGGCCAAATTGTCTGTGGCATTTGAAAGGGTTCCAGGAGGCAGTGAGAACCAACATTACTTTTCCCCGCTGGCACCTTTGTTGTGGCAGCAAAAGCTGGACGTTTGTCTTTTTTGCTCCGGAGGCTGCCGAAAGCGAAAACACGTGCTTTTGAGGATGGAGTCCGCAGGAAAGCAGAGAGGGCCAAATTGTCTGTGGCATTTGAAAGGGTTCCAGGAGGCAGTGAGAACCAGCATTACTTTTCCCCGCTGGCACCTTTGCTGTGGCAGCAAAAGCTGGACGTTTGTCTTTTTTGCTCCGGAGGCTGCCGAAAGCGAAAACAGGTGCTTTTGAGGATGGAGTCCGCAGGAAAGCAGAGAGAGCCAAATTGTCTGTGGCATTTGAAAGAGTTCCAGGAGGCAGTGAGAACCAGCATCACTTTTCCCCGCTGGCACCTTTGCTGTGGCAGCAAAAGCTGGACGTTTGTCTTTTTACCACCGGAGGGCGCCGAAAGTGAAAAAAGTCGCTTTTGAGGATAGAGTCCGCAGGAAAGCAGAGAGGGCTTAATTGTCTGGGGCATTTGAAAGGGTTCCAGGAGGCAGTGAGAACCAGCATTACTTTTCCCCGCTGGCACCTTTCCTGTGGCAGCAAAAGCTGGACGTTTGTCTTTTTTGCTCCGGAGGCTGCCGAAAGCGAAAAGAGGTGCTTTTGAGGATGGAGTCCGCAGGAAAGCAGAGAGGGCCAAATTGTCTGGGGCATTTGAAAGGGTTCCAGGAGGCAGTGAGAACCAGCATTACTTTTCCCCGCTGGCACCTTTGCTGTGGCAGCAAAAGCTGGACGTTTGTCTTTTTTGCTCCGGACGCTGCCGAAAGCGAAAACAGGTGCTTTTGAGGATGGAGTCCGCAGGAAAGCAGAGAGGGCCAAATTGTCTGTGGCATTTGAAAGGGTTCCAGGAGGCAGTGAGAACCAGCATTACTTTTCCCCGCTGGCACCTTTGCTGTGGCAGCAAAAGCTGGACGTTTGTCTTTTTTGCTCCGGAGGCTGCCGAAAGCGAAAACAGGTGCTTTTGAGGATGGAGTCCGCAGGAAAGCAGAGAGGGCCAAATTGTCTGTGGCATTTGAAAGGGTTCCAGGAGGCAGTGAGAACCAGCATTACTTTTCCCCGCTGGCACCTTTGCTGTGGCAGCAAAAGCTGGACGTTTGTCTTTTTTGCTCCGGAGGCTGCCGAAAGCGAAAACAGGTGCTTTTGAGGATGGAGTCCGCAGGAAAGCAGAGAGGGCCAAATTGTCTGGGGCATTTGAAAGGGTTCCAGGAGGCAGTGAGAACCAGCATTACTTTTCCCCGCTGGCACCTTTGCTGTGGCAGCAAAAGCTGGACGTTTGTCTTTTTTGCTCCGGAGGCTGCCGAAAGCGAAAACAGGTGCTTTTGAGGATGCAGTCCGCAGGAAAGCAGAGAGGGCCAAATTGTCTGTGGCATTTGAAAGGGTTCCAGGAGGCAGTGAGAACCAGCATTACTTTTCCCCGCTGGCACCTTTGCTGTGGCAGCAAAAGCTGGACGTTTGTCTTTTTTGCTCCGGAGGCTGCCGAAAGCGAAAACAGGTGCTTTTGAGGATGGAGTCCGCAGGAAAGCAGAGAGGGCCAAATTGTCTGTGGCATTTGAAAGGGTTCCAGGAGGCAGTGAGAACCAGCATTACTTTTCCCCGCTGGCACCTTTGTTGTGGCAGCAAAAGCTGGACGTTTGTCTTTTTTGCTCCGGAGGCTGCCGAAAGCGAAAACACGTGCTTTTGAGGATGGAGTCCGCAGGAAAGCAGAGAGGGCCAAATTGTCTGTGGCATTTGAAAGGGTTCCAGGAGGCAGTGAGAACCAGCATTACTTTTCCCCGCTGGCACCTTTGCTGTGGCAGCAAAAGCTGGACGTTTGTCTTTTTTGCTCCGGAGGCTGCCGAAAGCGAAAACAGGTGCTTTTGAGGATGGAGTCCGCAGGAAAGCAGAGAGAGCCAAATTGTCTGTGGCATTTGAAAGAGTTCCAGGAGGCAGTGAGAACCAGCATCACTTTTCCCCGCTGGCACCTTTGCTGTGGCAGCAAAAGCTGGACGTTTGTCTTTTTACCACCGGAGGGCGCCGAAAGTGAAAAAAGTCGCTTTTGAGGATAGAGTCCGCAGGAAAGCAGAGAGGGCTTAATTGTCTGGGGCATTTGAAAGGGTTCCAGGAGGCAGTGAGAACCAGCATTACTTTTCCCCGCTGGCACCTTTCCTGTGGCAGCAAAAGCTGGACGTTTGTCTTTTTTGCTCCGGAGGCTGCCGAAAGCGAAAAGAGGTGCTTTTGAGGATGGAGTCCGCAGGAAAGCAGAGAGGGCCAAATTGTCTGGGGCATTTGAAAGGGTTCCAGGAGGCAGTGAGAACCAGCATTACTTTTCCCCGCTGGCACCTTTGCTGTGGCAGCAAAAGCTGGACGTTTGTCTTTTTTGCTCCGGACGCTGCCGAAAGCGAAAACAGGTGCTTTTGAGGATGGAGTCCGCAGGAAAGCAGAGAGGGCCAAATTGTCTGTGGCATTTGAAAGGGTTCCAGGAGGCAGTGAGAACCAGCATTACTTTTCCCCGCTGGCACCTTTGCTGTGGCAGCAAAAGCTGGACGTTTGTCTTTTTTGCTCCGGAGGCTGCCGAAAGCGAAAACAGGTGCTTTTGAGGATGGAGTCCGCAGGAAAGCAGAGAGGGCCAAATTGTCTGTGGCATTTGAAAGGGTTCCAGGAGGCAGTG
The DNA here is from genome assembly GCF_965231255.1 of Vanellus vanellus. Lineage (NCBI taxonomy): Eukaryota > Metazoa > Chordata > Aves > Charadriiformes > Charadriidae > Vanellus > Vanellus vanellus. The sequence continues at coordinate 31,928 of NW_028128786.1, read as the reverse complement.
AGAACCAGCATTACTTTTCCCCGCTGGCACCTTTGCTGTGGCAGCAAAAGCTGGACGTTTGTCTTTTTTGCTCCGGAGGCTGCCGAAAGCGAAAACAGGTGCTTTTGAGGATGGAGTCCGCAGGAAAGCAGAGAGGGCCAAATTGTCTGGGGCATTTGAAAGGGTTCCAGGAGGCAGTGAGAACCAGCATTACTTTTCCCCGCTGGCACCTTTGCTGTGGCAGCAAAAGCTGGACGTTTGTCTTTTTTGCTCCGGAGGTTGCCAAAAGCGAAAACAGGTGCTTTTGAGGATGGAGTCCGCAGGAAAGCAGAGAGGGCCAAATTGTCTGGGGCATTTGAACAGGTTCCAGGAGGCAGTGAGAACCAGCATTACTTTTCCCCGCTGGCACCTTTGCTGTGGCAGCAAAAGCTGGACGTTTGTCTTTTTTGCTCCGGAGGCTGCCGAAAGCGAAAACAGGTGCTTTTGAGGATGGAGTCCGCAGGAAAGCAGAGAGGGCCAAATTGTCTGGGGCATTTGAAAGGGTTCCAGGAGGCAGTGAGAACCAGCATTACTTTTCCCCGCTGGCACCTTTGTTGTGGCAGCAAAAGCTGGACGTTTGTCTTTTTTGCTCCGGAGGCTGCCGAAAGCGAAAACAGGTGCTTTTGAGGATGGAGTCCGCAGGAAAGCAGAGAGGGCCAAATTGTCTGTGGCATTTGAAAGGGTTCCAGGAGGCAGTGAGAACCAGCATTACTTTTCCCCGCTGGCACCTTTGCTGTGGCAGCAAAAGCTGGACGTTTGTCTTTTTTGCTCCGGAGGCTGCCGAAAGCGAAAACAGGTGCTTTTGAGGATGGAGTCCACAGGAAAGCAGAGAGGGCCAAATTGTCTGTGGCATTTGAAAGGGTTCCAGGAGGCAGTGAGAACCAGCATTACTTTTCCCCGCTGGCACCTTTGCTGTGGCAGCAAAAGCTGGACGTTTGTCTTTTTTGCTCCGGAGGCTGCCGAAAGCGAAAACAGGTGCTTTTGAGGATGGAGTCCGCAGGAAAGCAGAGAGGGCCAAATTGTCTGTGGCATTTGAAAGGGTTCCAGGAGGCAGTGAGAACCAGCATTACTTTTCCCCGCTGGCACCTTTGCTGTGGCAGCAAAAGCTGGACGTTTGTCTTTTTTGCTCCGGAGGCTGCCGAAAGCGAAAACAGGTGCTTTTGAGGATGGAGTCCGCAGGAAAGCAGAGAGGGCCAAATTGTCTGTGGCATTTGAAAGGGTTCCAGGAGGCAGTGAGAACCAGCATTACTTTTCCCCGCTGGCACCTTTGCTGTGGCAGCAAAAGCTGGACGTTTGTCTTTTTTGCTCCGGAGGCTGCCGAAAGCGAAAACAGGTGCTTTTGAGGATGGAGTCCGCAGGAAAGCAGAGAGGGCCAAATTGTCTGTGGCATTTGAAAGGGTTCCAGGAGGCAGTGAGAACCAGCATTACTTTTCCCCGCTGGCACCTTTGCTGTGGCAGCAAAAGCTGGACGTTTGTCTTTTTTGCTCCGGAGGCTGCCGAAAGCGAAAACAGGTGCTTTTGAGGATGGAGTCCGCAGGAAAGCAGAGAGGGCCAAATTGTCTGTGGCATTTGAAAGGGTTCCAGGAGGCAGTGAGAACCAGCATTACTTTTCCCCGCTGGCACCTTTGCTGTGGCAGCAAAAGCTGGACGTTTGTCTTTTTTGCTCCGGAGGTTGCCAAAAGCGAAAACAGGTGCTTTTGAGGATGGAGTCCGCAGGAAAGCAGAGAGGGCCAAATTGTCTGGGGCATTTGAAGAGGTTCCAGGAGGCAGTGAGAACCAGCATTACTTTTCCCCGCTGGCACCTTTGCTGTGGCAGCAAAAGCTGGACGTTTGTCTTTTTTGCTCCGGAGGCTGCCGAAAGCGAAAACAGGTGCTTTTGAGGATGGAGTCCGCAGGAAAGCAGAGAGGGCCAAATTGTCTGGGGCATTTGAAAGGGTTCCAGGAGGCAGTGAGAACCAGCATTACTTTTCCCCGCTGGCACCTTTGTTGTGGCAGCAAAAGCTGGACGTTTGTCTTTTTTGCTCCGGAGGCTGCCGAAAGCGAAAACAGGTGCTTTTGAGGATGGAGTCCGCAGGAAAGCAGAGAGGGCCAAATTGTCTGTGGCATTTGAAAGGGTTCCAGGAGGCAGTGAGAACCAGCATTACTTTTCCCTGCTGGCACCTTTGCTGTGGCAGCAAAAGCTGGACGTTTGTCTTTTTTGCTCCGGAGGCTGCCGAAAGCGAAAACAGGTGCTTTTGAGGATGGAGTCCGCAGGAAAGCAGAGAGGGCCAAATTGTCTGTGGCATTTGAAAGGGTTCCAGGAGGCAGTGAGAACCAGCATTACTTTTCCCCGCTGGCACCTTTGCTGTGGCAGCAAAAGCTGGACGTTTGTCTTTTTTGCTCCGGAGGCTGCCGAAAGCGAAAACAGGTGCTTTTGAGGATGGAGTCCGCAGGAAAGCAGAGAGGGCCAAATTGTCTGTGGCATTTGAAGAGGTTCCAGGAGGCAGTGAGAACCAGCATTACTTTTCTCCGCTGGCACCTTTGCTGTGGCAGCAAAAGCTGGACGTTTGTCTTTTTTGCTCCGGAGGCTGCCGAAAGCGAAAACAGGTGCTTTTGAGGATGGAGTCCGCAGGAAAGCAGAGAGGGCCAAATTGTCTGGGGCATTTGAAAGGGTTCCAGGAGGCAGTGAGAACCAGCATTACTTTTCCCCGCTGGCACCTTTGCTGTGGCAGCAAAAGCTGGACGTTTGTCTTTTTTGCTCCGGAGGCTGCCGAAAGCGAAAACAGGTGCTTTTGAGGATGGAGTCCGCAGGAAAGCAGAGAGGGCCAAATTGTCTGGGGCATTTGAAAGGGTTCCAGGAGGCAGTGAGAACCAGCATTACTTTTCCCCGCTGGCACCTTTGTTGTGGCAGCAAAGGCTGGACGTTTGTCTTTTTTGCTCCGGAGGCTGCCGAAAGCGAAAACAGGTGCTTTTGAGGATGGAGTCCGCAGGAAAGCAGAGAGGGCCAAATTGTCTGTGGCATTTGAAAGGGTTCCAGGAGGCAGTGAGAACCAGCATCACTTTTCCCCGCTGGCACCTTTGCTGTGGCAGCAAAAGCTGGACGTTTGTCTTTTTTGCTCCGGAGGCTGCCGAAAGCGAAAATAGGTGCTTTTGAGGATGGAGTCCGCAGGAAAGCAGAGAGGGCCAAATTGTCTGTGGCATTTGAAAGAGTTCCAGGAGGCAGTGAGAACCAGCATTACTTTTCCCCGCTGGCACCTTTGCTGTGGCAGCAAAAGCTGGACGTTTGTCTTTTTACCACCGGAGGGCGCCGAAAGTGAAAAAAGGCGCTTTTGAGGATAGAGTCCGCAGGAAAGCAGAGAGGGCTTAATTGTCTGGGGCATTTGAAAGGGTTCCAGGAGGCAGTGAGAACCAGCATTACTTTTCCCCGCTGGCACCTTTGCTGTGGCAGCAAAAGCTGGACGTTTGTCTTTTTTGCTCCGGAGGCTGCCGAAAGCGAAAACAGGTGCTTTTGAGGATGGAGTCCGCAGGAAAGCAGAGAGGGCCAAATTGTCTGGGGCATTTGAAAGGGTTCCAGGAGGCAGTGAGAACCAGCATTACTTTTCCCCGCTGGCACCTTTGCTGTGGCAGCAAAAGCTGGACGTTTGTCTTTTTGCTCCGGAGGTTGCCAAAAGCGAAAACAGGTGCTTTTGAGGATGGAGTCCGCAGGAAAGCAGAGAGGGCCAAATTGTCTGTGGCATTTGAAGAGGTTCCAGGAGGCAGTGAGAACCAGCATTACTTTTCCCCGCTGGCACCTTTGCTGTGGCAGCAAAAGCTGGACGTTTGTCTTTTTTGCTCCGGAGGCTGCCGAAAGCGAAAACAGGTGCTTTTGAGGATGGAGTCCGCAGGAAAGCAGAGAGGGCCAAATTGTCTGTGGCATTTGAAAGGGTTCCAGGAGGCAGTGAGAACCAGCATTACTTTTCCCTGCTGGCACCTTTGCTGTGGCAGCAAAAGCTGGACGTTTGTCTTTTTTGCTCCGGAGGGCGCCGAAAGCAAAAATAGGTGCTTTTGAGGATGGAGTCCGCAGGAAAGCAGAGAGGGCCAAATTGTCTGTGGCATTTGAAAGGGTTCCAGGAGGCAGTGAGAACCAGCATTACTTTTCCCCGCTGGCACCTTTGCTGTGGCAGCAAAAGCTGGACGTTTGTCTTTTTTGCTCCGGAGGTTGCCGAAAGCGAAAACAGGTGCTTTTGAGGATGGAGTCCGCAGGAAAGCAGAGAGGGCCAAATTGTCTGGGGCATTTGAAGAGGTTCCAGGAGGCAGTGAGAACCAGCATTACTTTTCCCCGCTGGCACCTTTGCTGTGGCAGCAAAAGCTGGACGTTTGTCTTTTTTGCTCCTGAGGATGCCGAAAGCGAAAACAGGTGCTTTTGAGGATGGAGTCCGCAGGAAAGCAGAGAGGGCCAAATTGTCTGTGGCATTTGAAAGGGTTCCAGGAGGCAGTGAGAACCAGCATTACTTTTCCCCGCTGGCACCTTTGCTGTGGCAGCAAAAGCTGGACGTTTGTCTTTTTTGCTCCGGAGACTGACGAAAGCGAAAACAGGTGCTTTTGAGGATGGAGTCCACAGGAAAGCAGAGAGGGCCAAATTGTCTGTGGCATTTGAAAGGGTTCCAGGAGGCAGTGAGAACCAGCATTACTTTTCCCCGCTGGCACCTTTGCTGTGGCAGCAAAAGCTGGACGTTTGTCTTTTTTGCTCCGGAGGTTGCCGAAAGCGAAAACAGGTGCTTTTGAGGATGGAGTCCGCAGGAAAGCAGAGAGGGCCAAATTGTCTGGGGCATTTGAAGAGGTTCCAGGAGGCAGTGAAAACCAGCATTACTTTTCCCCGCTGGCACCTTTGCTGTGGCAGCAAAAGCTGGACGTTTGTCTTTTTTGCTCCGGAGGCTGCCGAAAGCGAAAACAGGTGCTTTTGAGGATGGAGTCCGCAGGAAAGCAGAGAGGGCCAAATTGTCTGTGGCATTTGAAAGGGTTCCAGGAGGCAGTGAGAACCAGCATTACTTTTCCCCGCTGGCACCTTTGCTGTGGCAGCAAAAGCTGGACGTTTGTCTTTTTTGCTCCGGAGGCTGCCGAAAGCGAAAACAGGTGCTTTTGAGGATGGAGTCCGCAGGAAAGCAGAGAGGGCCAAATTGTCTGGGGCATTTGAAAGGGTTCCAGGAGGCAGTGAGAACCAGCATTACTTTTCCCCGCTGGCACCTTTGTTGTGGCAGCAAAGGCTGGACGTTTGTCTTTTTTGCTCCGGAGGCTGCCGAAAGCGAAAACAGGTGCTTTTGAGGATGGAGTCGGCAGGAAAGCAGAGAGGGCCAAATTGTCTGTGGCATTTGAAAGGGTTCCAGGAGGCAGTGAGAACCAGCATTACTTTTCCCCGCTGGCACCTTTGCTGTGGCAGCAAAAGCTGGACGTTTGTCTTTTTTGCTCCGGAGGTTGCCAAAAGCGAAAACAGGTGCTTTTGAGGATGGAGTCCGCAGGAAAGCAGAGAGGGCCAAATTGTCTGGGGCATTTGAAGAGGTTCCAGGAGGCAGTGAGAACCAGCATTACTTTTCCCCGCTGGCACCTTTGCTGTGGCAGCAAATGCTGGACGTTTGTCTTTTTTGCTCCGGAGGCTGCCGAAAGCGAAAACAGGTGCTTTTGAGGATGGAGTCCGCAGGAAAGCAGAGAGGGCCAAATTGTCTGTGGCATTTGAAAGGGTTCCAGGAGGCAGTGAGAACCAGCATTACTTTTCCCCGCTGGCACCTTTGTTGTGGCAGCAAAAGCTGGACGTTTGTCTTTTTTGCTCCGGAGGCTGCCGAAAGCGAAAACAGGTGCTTTTGAGGATGGAGTCCGCAGGAAAGCAGAGAGGGCCAAATTGTCTGTGGCATTTGAAAGGGTTCCAGGAGGCAGTGAGAACCAGCATTACTTTTCCCTGCTGGCACCTTTGCTGTGGCAGCAAAAGCTGGACGTTTGTCTTTTTTGCTCCGGAGGCTGCCGAAAGCGAAAACAGGTGCTTTTGAGGATGGAGTCCGCAGGAAAGCAGAGAGGGCCAAATTGTCTGTGGCATTTGAAAGGGTTCCAGGAGGCAGTGAGAACCAGCATTACTTTTCCCCGCTGGCACCTTTGCTGTGGCAGCAAAAGCTGGACGTTTGTCTTTTTTGCTCCGGAGGCTGCCGAAAGCGAAAACAGGTGCTTTTGAGGATGGAGTCCGCAGGAAAGCAGAGAGGGCCAAATTGTCTGGGGCATTTGAAGAGGTTCCAGGAGGCAGTGAGAACCAGCATTACTTTTCTCCGCTGGCACCTTTGCTGTGGCAGCAAAAGCTGGACGTTTGTCTTTTTTGCTCCGGAGGCTGCCGAAAGCGAAAACAGGTGCTTTTGAGGATGGAGTCCGCAGGAAAGCAGAGAGGGCCAAATTGTCTGCGGCATTTGAAGGAGTTCCAGGAGGCAGTGAGAACCAGCATTACTTTTCCCCGCTGGCACCTATGCTGTGGCAGCAAAAGCTGGACGTTTGTCTTTTTTGCTCCGGAGGCTGCCGAAAGCGAAAACAGGTGCTTTTGAGGATGGAGTCCGCAGGAAAGCAGAGAGGGCCAAATTGTCTGTGGCATTTGAAAGGGTTCCAGGAGGCAGTGAGAACCAGCATTACTTTTCCCCGCTGGCACCTTTGCTGTGGCAGCAAAAGCTGGACGTTTGTCTTTTTTTGCTCTGGAGGCTGCCGAAAGCGAAAATAGGTTCTTTTGAGGATGGAGTCCGCAGGAAAGCAGAGAGGGCCAAATTGTCTGTGGCATTTGAAAGGGTTCCAGGAGGCAGTGAGAACCAGCATTACTTTTCCCCGCTGGCACCTTTGCTGTGGCAGCAAAAGCTGGACGTTTGTCTTTTTTGCTCCGGAGGCTGCCGAAAGCGAAAACAGGTGCTTTTGAGGATGGAGTCCGCAGGAAAGCAGAGAGGGCCAAATTGTCTGGGGCATTTGAAAGGGTTCCAGGAGGCAGTGAGAACCAGCATTACTTTTCCCCGCTGGCACCTTTGCTGTGGCAGCAAAAGCTGGACGTTTGTCTTTTTTGCTCCGGAGGCTGCCGAAAGCGAAAACAGGTGCTTTTGAGGATGGAGTCCGCAGGAAAGCAGAGAGGGCCAAATTGTCTGGGGCATTTGAAGGAGTTCCAGGAGGCAGTGAGAACCAGCATTACTTTTCCCCGCTGGCACCTTTGCTGTGGCAGCAAAAGCTGGACGTTTGTCTTTTTTGCTCCGGAGGCTGCCGAAAGCGAAAAGAGGTGCTTTTGAGGATGGAGTCCGCAGGAAAGCAGAGAGGGCCAAATTGTCTGTGGCATTTGAAAGGGTTCCAGGAGGCAGTGAGAACCAGCATTACTTTTCCCCGCTGGCACCTTTGCTGTGGCAGCAAAAGCTGGACGTTTGTCTTTTTTGCTCCGGAGGCTGCCGAAAGCGAAAACAGGTGCTTTTGAGGATGGAGTCCACAGGAAAGCAGAGAGGGCCAAATTGTCTGTGGCATTTGAAAGGGTTCCAGGAGGCAGTGAGAACCAGCATTACTTTTCCCCGCTGGCACCTTTGCTGTGGCAGCAAAAGCTGGACGTTTGTCTTTTTTGCTCCGGAGGCTGCCGAAAGCGAAAACAGGTGCTTTTGAGGATGGAGTCCGCAGGAAAGCAGAGAGGGCCAAATTGTCTGGGGCATTTGAAAGGGTTCCAGGAGGCAGTGAGAACCAGCATTACTTTTCCCCGCTGGCACCTTTGCTGTGGCAGCAAAAGCTGGACGTTTGTCTTTTTTGCTCCGGAGGCTGCCGAAAGCGAAAACAGGTGCTTTTGAGGATGGAGTCCGCAGGAAAGCAGAGAGGGCCAAATTGTCTGTGGCATTTGAAAGGGTTCCAGGAGGCAGTGAGAACCAGCATTACTTTTCCCCGCTGGCACCTTTGCTGTGGCAGCAAAAGCTGGACGTTTGTCTTTTTTGCTCCGGAGGCTGCCGAAAGCGAAAACAGGTGCTTTTGAGGATGGAGTCCGCAGGAAAGCAGAGAGGGCCAAATTGTCTGGGGCATTTGAAAGGGTTCCAGGAGGCAGTGAGAACCAGCATTACTTTTCCCCGCTGGCACCTTTGTTGTGGCAGCAAAGGCTGGACGTTTGTCTTTTTTGCTCCGGAGGCTGCCGAAAGCGAAAACAGGTGCTTTTGAGGATGGAGTCCGCAGGAAAGCAGAGAGGGCCAAATTGTCTGTGGCATTTGAAAGGGTTCCAGGAGGCAGTGAGAACCAGCATCACTTTTCCCCGCTGGCACCTTTGCTGTGGCAGCAAAAGCTGGACGTTTGTCTTTTTTGCTCCGGAGGCTGCCGAAAGCGAAAATAGGTGCTTTTGAGGATGGAGTCCGCAGGAAAGCAGAGAGGGCCAAATTGTCTGTGGCATTTGAAAGAGTTCCAGGAGGCAGTGAGAACCAGCATTACTTTTCCCCGCTGGCACCTTTGCTGTGGCAGCAAAAGCTGGACGTTTGTCTTTTTACCACCGGAGGGCGCCGAAAGTGAAAAAAGGCGCTTTTGAGGATAGAGTCCGCAGGAAAGCAGAGAGGGCTTAATTGTCTGGGGCATTTGAAAGGGTTCCAGGAGGCAGTGAGAACCAGCATTACTTTTCCCCGCTGGCACCTTTGCTGTGGCAGCAAAAGCTGGACGTTTGTCTTTTTTGCTCCGGAGGCTGCCGAAAGCGAAAACAGGTGCTTTTGAGGATGGAGTCCGCAGGAAAGCAGAGAGGGCCAAATTGTCTGGGGCATTTGAAAGGGTTCCAGGAGGCAGTGAGAACCAGCATTACTTTTCCCCGCTGGCACCTTTGCTGTGGCAGCAAAAGCTGGACGTTTGTCTGTTTGCTCCGGAGGTTGCCAAAAGCGAAAACAGGTGCTTTTGAGGATGGAGTCCGCAGGAAAGCAGAGAGGGCCAAATTGTCTGGGGCATTTGAAGAGGTTCCAGGAGGCAGTGAGAACCAGCATTACTTTTCCCCGCTGGCACCTTTGCTGTGGCAGCAAAAGCTGGACGTTTGTCTTTTTTGCTCCTGAGGATGCCGAAAGCGAAAACAGGTGCTTTTGAGGATGGAGTCCACAGGAAAGCAGAGAGGGCCAAATTGTCTGTGGCATTTGAAAGGGTTCCAGGAGGCAGTGAGAACCAGCATTACTTTTCCCCGCTGGCACCTTTGCTGTGGCAGCAAAAGCTGGACGTTTGTCTTTTTTGCTCCGGAGACTGCCGAAAGCGAAAACAGGTGCTTTTGAGGATGGAGTCCACAGGAAAGCAGAGAGGGCCAAATTGTCTGTGGCATTTGAAAGGGTTCCAGGAGGCAGTGAGAACCAGCATCACTTTTCCCCGCTGGCACCTTTGCTGTGGCAGCAAAAGCTGGACGTTTGTCTTTTTTGCTCCGGAGGCTGCCGAAAGCGAAAACAGGTGCTTTTGAGGATGGAGTCCGCAGGAAAGCAGAGAGGGCCAAATTGTCTGTGGCATTTGAAAGGGTTCCAGGAGGCAGTGAGAACCAGCATTACTTTTCCCCGCTGGCACCTTTGCTGTGGCAGCAAAAGCTGGACGTTTGTCTTTTTTGCTCCGGAGGCTGCCGAAAGCGAAAACAGGTGCTTTTGAGGATGGAGTCCGCAGGAAAGCAGAGAGGGCCAAATTGTCTGGGGCATTTGAAAGGGTTCCAGGAGGCAGTGAGAACCAGCATTACTTTTCCCCGCTGGCACCTTTGTTGTGGCAGCAAAGGCTGGACGTTTGTCTTTTTTGCTCCGGAGGCTGCCGAAAGCGAAAACAGGTGCTTTTGAGGATGGAGTCCGCAGGAAAGCAGAGAGGGCCAAATTGTCTGTGGCATTTGAAAGGGTTCCAGGAGGCAGTGAGAACCAGCATCACTTTTCCCCGCTGGCACCTTTGCTGTGGCAGCAAAAGCTGGACGTTTGTCTTTTTTGCTCCGGAGGCTGCCGAAAGCGAAAATAGGTGCTTTTGAGGATGGAGTCCGCAGGAAAGCAGAGAGGGCCAAATTGTCTGTGGCATTTGAAAGAGTTCCAGGAGGCAGTGAGAACCAGCATTACTTTTCCCCGCTGGCACCTTTGCTGTGGCAGCAAAAGCTGGACGTTTGTCTTTTTACCACCGGAGGGCGCCGAAAGTGAAAAAAGGCGCTTTTGAGGATAGAGTCCGCAGGAAAGCAGAGAGGGCTTAATTGTCTGGGGCATTTGAAAGGGTTCCAGGAGGCAGTGAGAACCAGCATTACTTTTCCCCGCTGGCACCTTTGCTGTGGCAGCAAAAGCTGGACGTTTGTCTTTTTTGCTCCGGAGGCTGCCGAAAGCGAAAACAGGTGCTTTTGAGGATGGAGTCCGCAGGAAAGCAGAGAGGGCCAAATTGTCTGGGGCATTTGAAAGGGTTCCAGGAGGCAGTGAGAACCAGCATTACTTTTCCCCGCTGGCACCTTTGCTGTGGCAGCAAAAGCTGGACGTTTGTCTGTTTGCTCCGGAGGTTGCCAAAAGCGAAAACAGGTGCTTTTGAGGATGGAGTCCGCAGGAAAGCAGAGAGGGCCAAATTGTCTGGGGCATTTGAAGAGGTTCCAGGAGGCAGTGAGAACCAGCATTACTTTTCCCCGCTGGCACCTTTGCTGTGGCAGCAAAAGCTGGACGTTTGTCTTTTTTGCTCCTGAGGATGCCGAAAGCGAAAACAGGTGCTTTTGAGGATGGAGTCCACAGGAAAGCAGAGAGGGCCAAATTGTCTGTGGCATTTGAAAGGGTTCCAGGAGGCAGTGAGAACCAGCATTACTTTTCCCCGCTGGCACCTTTGCTGTGGCAGCAAAAGCTGGACGTTTGTCTTTTTTGCTCCGGAGACTGCCGAAAGCGAAAACAGGTGCTTTTGAGGATGGAGTCCACAGGAAAGCAGAGAGGGCCAAATTGTCTGTGGCATTTGAAAGGGTTCCAGGAGGCAGTGAGAACCAGCATCACTTTTCCCCGCTGGCACCTTTGCTGTGGCAGCAAAAGCTGGACGTTTGTCTTTTTTGCTCCGGAGGGCGCCGAAAGCAAAAATAGGTGCTTTTGAGGATGGAGTCCGCAGGAAAGCAGAGAGGGCCAAATTGTCTGTGGCATTTGAAAGGGTTCCAGGAGGCAGTGAGAACCAGCATTACTTTTCCCCGCTGGCACCTTTGCTGTGGCAGCAAAAGCTGGACGTTTGTCTTTTTTGCTCCGGAGGTTGCCGAAAGCGAAAACAGGTGCTTTTGAGGATGGAGTCCGCAGGAAAGCAGAGAGGGCCAAATTGTCTGGGGCATTTGAAGAGGTTCCAGGAGGCAGTGAAAACCAGCATTACTTTTCCCCGCTGGCACCTTTGCTGTGGCAGCAAAAGCTGGACGTTTGTCTTTTTTGCTCCGGAGGCTGCCGAAAGCGAAAACAGGTGCTTTTGAGGATGGAGTCCGCAGGAAAGCAGAGAGGGCCAAATTGTCTGTGGCATTTGAAAGGGTTCCAGGAGGCAGTGAGAACCAGCATTACTTTTCCCCGCTGGCACCTTTGCTGTGGCAGCAAAAGCTGGACGTTTGTCTTTTTTGCTCCGGAGGCTGCCGAAAGCGAAAACAGGTGCTTTTGAGGATGGAGTCCGCAGGAAAGCAGAGAGGGCCAAATTGTCTGGGGCATTTGAAGAGGTTCCAGGAGGCAGTGAGAACCAGCATTACTTTTCCCCGCTGGCACCTTTGTTGTGGCAGCAAAGGCTGGACGTTTGTCTTTTTTGCTCCGGAGGCTGCCGAAAGCGAAAACAGGTGCTTTTGAGGATGGAGTCGGCAGGAAAGCAGAGAGGGCCAAATTGTCTGTGGCATTTGAAAGGGTTCCAGGAGGCAGTGAGAACCAGCATTACTTTTCCCCGGTGGCACCTTTGCTGTGGCAGCAAAAGCTGGACGTTTGTCTTTTTTGCTCCGGAGGCTGCCGAAAGCGAAAACAGGTGCTTTTGAGGATGGAGTCCGCAGGAAAGCAGAGAGGGCCAAATTGTCTGTGGCATTTGAAAGGGTTCCAGGAGGCAGTGAGAACCAGCATTACTTTTCCCCGCTGGCACCTTTGCTGTGGCAGCAAAAGCTGGACGTTTGTCTTTTTTGGTCCGGAGGTTGCCGAAAGCGAAAACAGGTGCTTTTGAGGATGGAGTCCGCAGGAAAGCAGAGAGGGCCAAAATGTCTGTGGCATTTGAAGAGGTTCCAGGAGGCAGTGAGAACCAGCATTACTTTTCCCCGCTGGCACCTTTGCTGTGGCAGCAAAAGCTGGACGTTTGTCTTTTTTGCTCCGGAGGCTGCCGAAAGCGAAAACAGGTGCTTTTGAGGATGGAGTCCGCAGGAAAGCAGAGAGGGCCAAATTGTCTGTGGCATTTGGAGGAGTTCCAGGAGGCAGTGAGAACCAGCATTACTTTTCCCCGCTGGCACCTTTGCTGTGGCAGCAAAAGCTGGACGTTTGTCTTTTTTGCTCCGGAGGCTGCCGAAAGCGAAAAGAGGTGCTTTTGAGGATGGAGTCCGCAGGAAAGCAGAGAGGGCCAAATTGTCTGTGGCATTTGAAAGGGTTCCAGGAGGCAGTGAGAACCAGCATTACTTTTCCCCGCTGGCACCTTTGCTGTGGCAGCAAAAGCTGGACGTTTGTCTTTTTTGCTCCTGAGGCTGCCGAAAGCGAAAACAGGTGCTTTTGAGGATGGAGTCCACAGGAAAGCAGAGAGGGCCAAATTGTCTGTGGCATTTGAAAGGGTTCCAGGAGGCAGTGAGAACCAGCATTACTTTTCCCCGCTGGCACCTTTGCTGTGGCAGCAAAAGCTGGACGTTTGTCTTTTTTGCTCCGGAGGCTGCCGAAAGCGAAAACAGGTGCTTTTGAGGATGGAGTCCGCAGGAAAGCAGAGAGGGCCAAATTGTCTGGGGCATTTGAAAGGGTTCCAGGAGGCAGTGAGAACCAGCATTACTTTTCCCCGCTGGCACCTTTGCTGTGGCAGCAAAAGCTGGACGTTTGTCTTTTTTGCTCCGGAGGCTGCCGAAAGCGAAAACAGGTGCTTTTGAGGATGGAGTCCGCAGGAAAGCAGAGAGGGCCAAATTGTCTGTGGCATTTGAAAGGGTTCCAGGAGGCAGTGAGAACCAGCATTACTTTTCCCCGCTGGCACCTTTGCTGTGGCAGCAAAAGCTGGACGTTTGTCTTTTTTGCTCCGGAGGCTGCCGAAAGCGAAAACAGGTGCTTTTGAGGATGGAGTCCGCAGGAAAGCAGAGAGGCCCAAATTGTCTGTGGCATTTGAAAGGGTTCCAGGAGGCAGTGAGAACCAGCATTACTTTTCCCCTCTGGCACCTTTGCTGTGGCAGCAAAAGCTGGACGTTTGTCTTTTTTGCTCCGGCGGTTGCCGAAAGCGAAAAAAGGTGCTTTTGAGGATGGAGTCCGCAGGAAAGCAGAGAGGGCCAAATTGTCTGTGGCATTTGAAAGGGTTCCAGGAGGCAGTGAGAACCAGCATTACTTTTCCCCGTTGGCACCTTTGCTGTGGCAGCAAAAGCTGGACGTTTGTCTTTTTTGCTCCGGAGGCTGCCGAAAGCGAAAACAGGTGCTTTTGAGGATGGAGTCCGCAGGAAAGCAGAGAGGGCCAAATTGTCTGTGGCATTTGAAAGGGTTCCAGGAGGCAGTGAGAACCAGCATTACTTTTCCCCGCTGGCACCTTTGCTGTGGCAGCAAAAGCTGGACGTTTGTCTTTTTACCACCGGAGTGCGCCGAGAGCGAAAACAGGTGCTTTTGAGGATAGAGTCCGCAGGAAAGCAGAGAGGGCTTAATTGTCTGGGGCATTTGAAAGGGTTCCAGGAGGCAGTGAGAACCAGCATTACTTTTCCCCGTTGGCACCTTTGCTGTGGCAGCAAAAGCTGGACGTTTGTCTTTTTTGCTCCGGAGGCTGCCGAAAACGAAAACAGGTGCTTTTGAGGATGGAGTCCGCAGGAAAGCAGAGAGGGCCAAATTGTCTGGGGCATTTGAAAGGGTTCCAGGAGGCAGTGAGAACCAGCATTACTTTTCCCCGCTGGCACCTTTGCTGTGGCAGCAAAAGCTGGACGTTTGTCTTTTTGCTCCGGAGGTTGCCAAAAGCGAAAACAGGTGCTTTTGAGGATGGAGTCCGCAGGAAAGCAGAGAGGGCCAAATTGTCTGGGGCATTTGAAGAGGTTCCAGGAGGCAGTGAGAACCAGCATTACTTTTCCCCGCTGGCACCTTTGCTGTGGCAGCAAAAGCTGGACGTTTGTCTTTTTTGCTCCGGAGGGCGCCGAAAGCAAAAATAGGTGCTTTTGAGGATGGAGTCCGCAGGAAAGCAGAGAGGGCCAAATTGTCTGTGGCATTTGAAAGGGTTCCAGGAGGCAGTGAGAACCAGCATTACTTTTCCCCGCTGTCACCTTTGCTGTGGCAGCAAAAGCTGGACGTTTGTCTTTTTTGCTCCGGAGGTTGCCGAAAGCGAAAACAGGTGCTTTTGAGGATGGAGTCCGCAGGAAAGCAGAGAGGGCCAAATTGTCTGGGGCATTTGAAGAGGTTCCAGGAGGCAGTGAGAACCAGCATTACTTTTCCCCGCTGGCACCTTTGCTGTGGCAGCAAAAGCTGGACGTTTGTCTTTTTTGCTCCGGAGGCTGCCGAAAGCGAAAACAGGTGCTTTTGAGGATGGAGTCCGCAGGAAAGCAGAGAGGGCCAAATTGTCTGGGGCATTTGAAAGGGTTCCAGGAGGCAGTGAGAACCAGCATTACTTTTCCCCGCTGGCACCTTTGCTGTGGCAGCAAAAGCTGGACGTTTGTCTTTTTTGCTCCGGAGGCTGCCGAAAGCGAAAACAGGTGCTTTTGAGGATGGAGTCCGCAGGAAAGCAGAGAGGGCCAAATTGTCTGGGGCATTTGAACAGGTTCCAGGAGGCAGTGAGAACCAGCATTACTTTTCCCCGCTGGCACCTTTGCTGTGGCAGCAAAAGCTGGACGTTTGTCTTTTTTGCTCCGGAGGCTGCCGAAAGCGAAAACAGGTGCTTTTGAGGATGGAGTCCACAGGAAAGCAGAGAGGGCCAAATTGTCTGTGGCATTTGAAGAGGTTCCAGGAGGCAGTGAGAACCAGCATCACTTTTCCCCGCTGGCACCTTTGCTGTGGCAGCAAAAGCTGGACGTTTGTCTTTTTGCTCCGGAGGTTGCCAAAAGCGAAAACAGGTGCTTTTGAGGATGGAGTCCGCAGGAAAGCAGAGAGGGCCAAATTGTCTGTGGCATTTGAAGAGGTTCCAGGAGGCAGTGAGAACCAGCATTACTTTTCCCCGCTGGCACCTTTGCTGTGGCAGCAAAAGCTGGACGTTTGTCTTTTTTGCTCCTGAGGATGCCGAAAGCGAAAACAGGTGCTTTTGAGGATGGAGTCCGCAGGAAAGCAGAGAGGGCCAAATTGTCTGGGGCATTTGAAAGGGTTCCAGGAGGCAGTGAGAACCAGCATTACTTTTCCCCGCTGGCACCTTTGCTGTGGCAGCAAAAGCTGGACGTTTGTCTTTTTTGCTCCGGAGGCTGCCGAAAGCGAAAACAGGTGCTTTTGAGGATGGAGTCCGCAGGAAAGCAGAGAGGGCCAAATTGTCTGGGGCATTTGAACAGGTTCCAGGAGGCAGTGAGAACCAGCATTACTTTTCCCCGCTGGCACCTTTGCTGTGGCAGCAAAAGCTGGACGTTTGTCTTTTTTGCTCCGGAGGCTGCCGAAAGCGAAAACAGGTGCTTTTGAGGATGGAGTCCACAGGAAAGCAGAGAGGGCCAAATTGTCTGTGGCATTTGAAAGGGTTCCAGGAGGCAGTGAGAACCAGCATCACTTTTCCCCGCTGGCACCTTTGCTGTGGCAGCAAAAGCTGGACGTTTGTCTTTTTTGCTCCGGAGGCTGCCGAAAGCGAAAATAGGTGCTTTTGAGGATGGAGTCCGCAGGAAAGCAGAGAGGGCCAAATTGTCTGTGGCATTTGAAAGGGTTCCAGGAGGCAGTGAGAACCAGCATTACTTTTCCCCGCTGGCACCTTTGCTGTGGCAGCAAAAGCTGGACGTTTGTCTTTTTTGCTCCGGAGGCTGCCGAAAGCGAAAACAGGTGCTTTTGAGGATGGAGTCCGCAGGAAAGCAGAGAGGGCCAAATTGTCTGGGGCATTTGAAGAGGTTCCAGGAGGCAGTGAGAACCAGCATTACTTTTCTCCGCTGGCACCTTTGCTGTGGCAGCAAAAGCTGGACGTTTGTCTTTTTTGCTCCGGAGGCTGCCGAAAGCGAAAACAGGTGCTTTTGAGGATGGAGTCCGCAGGAAAGCAGAGAGGGCCAAATTGTCTGGGGCATTTGAAGGAGTTCCAGGAGGCAGTGAGAACCAGCATTACTTTTCCCCGCTGGCACCTATGCTGTGGCAGCAAAAGCTGGACGTTTGTCTTTTTTGCTCCGGAGGCTGCCGAAAGCGAAAACAGGTGCTTTTGAGGATGGAGTCCGCAGGAAAGCAGAGAGGGCCAAATTGTCTGTGGCATTTGAAAGGGTTCCAGGAGGCAGTGAGAACCAGCATTACTTTTCCCCGCTGGCACCTTTGCTGTGGCAGCAAAAGCTGGACGTTTGTCTTTTTTTGCTCTGGAGGCTGCCGAAAGCGAAAATAGGTTCTTTTGAGGATGGAGTCCGCAGGAAAGCAGAGAGGGCCAAATTGTCTGTGGCATTTGAAAGGGTTCCAGGAGGCAGTGAGAACCAGCATTACTTTTCCCCGCTGGCACCTTTGCTGTGGCAGCAAAAGCTGGACGTTTGTCTTTTTTGCTCCGGAGGCTGCCGAAAGCGAAAACAGGTGCTTTTGAGGATGGAGTCCGCAGGAAAGCAGAGAGGGCCAAATTGTCTGGGGCATTTGAAAGGGTTCCAGGAGGCAGTGAGAACCAGCATTACTTTTCCCCGCTGGCACCTTTGCTGTGGCAGCAAAAGCTGGACGTTTGTCTTTTTTGCTACGGAGGCTGCCGAAAGCGAAAACAGGTGCTTTTGAGGATGGAGTCCGCAGGAAAGCAGAGAGGGCCAAATTGTCTGGGGCATTTGAAGGAGTTCCAGGAGGCAGTGAGAACCAGCATTACTTTTCCCCGCTGGCACCTTTGCTGTGGCAGCAAAAGCTGGACGTTTGTCTTTTTTGCTCCGGAGGCTGCCGAAAGCGAAAACAGGTGCTTTTGAGGATGGAGTCCGCAGGAAAGCAGAGAGGGCCAAATTGTCTGTGGCATTTGAAAGGGTTCCAGGAGGCAGTGAGAACCAGCATTACTTTTCCCCGCTGGCACCTTTGCTGTGGCAGCAAAAGCTGGACGTTTGTCTTTTTTGCTCCGGAGGCTGCCGAAAGCGAAAACAGGTGCTTTTGAGGATGGAGTCCACAGGAAAGCAGAGAGGGCCAAATTGTCTGTGGCATTTGAAAGGGTTCCAGGAGGCAGTGAGAACCAGCATTACTTTTCCCCGCTGGCACCTTTGCTGTGGCAGCAAAAGCTGGACGTTTGTCTTTTTTGCTCCGGAGGCTGCCGAAAGCGAAAACAGGTGCTTTTGAGGATGGAGTCCGCAGGAAAGCAGAGAGGGCCAAATTGTCTGGGGCATTTGAAAGGGTTCCAGGAGGCAGTGAGAACCAGCATTACTTTTCCCCGCTGGCACCTTTGCTGTGGCAGCAAAAGCTGGACGTTTGTCTTTTTTGCTCCGGAGGCTGCCGAAAGCGAAAACAGGTGCTTTTGAGGATGGAGTCCGCAGGAAAGCAGAGAGGGCCAAATTGTCTGTGGCATTTGAAAGGGTTCCAGGAGGCAGTGAGAACCAGCATTACTTTTCCCCGCTGGCACCTTTGCTGTGGCAGCAAAAGCTGGACGTTTGTCTTTTTTGCTCCGGAGGCTGCCGAAAGCGAAAACAGGTGCTTTTGAGGATGGAGTCCGCAGGAAAGCAGAGAGGGCCAAATTGTCTGGGGCATTTGAAAGGGTTCCAGGAGGCAGTGAGAACCAGCATTACTTTTCCCCGCTGGCACCTTTGTTGTGGCAGCAAAGGCTGGACGTTTGTCTTTTTTGCTCCGGAGGCTGCCGAAAGCGAAAACAGGTGCTTTTGAGGATGGAGTCCGCAGGAAAGCAGAGAGGGCCAAATTGTCTGTGGCATTTGAAAGGGTTCCAGGAGGCAGTGAGAACCAGCATCACTTTTCCCCGCTGGCACCTTTGCTGTGGCAGCAAAAGCTGGACGTTTGTCTTTTTTGCTCCGGAGGCTGCCGAAAGCGAAAATAGGTGCTTTTGAGGATGGAGTCCGCAGGAAAGCAGAGAGGGCCAAATTGTCTGTGGCATTTGAAAGAGTTCCAGGAGGCAGTGAGAACCAGCATTACTTTTCCCCGCTGGCACCTTTGCTGTGGCAGCAAAAGCTGGACGTTTGTCTTTTTACCACCGGAGGGCGCCGAAAGTGAAAAAAGGCGCTTTTGAGGATAGAGTCCGCAGGAAAGCAGAGAGGGCTTAATTGTCTGGGGCATTTGAAAGGGTTCCAGGAGGCAGTGAGAACCAGCATTACTTTTCCCCGCTGGCACCTTTGCTGTGGCAGCAAAAGCTGGACGTTTGTCTTTTTTGCTCCGGAGGCTGCCGAAAGCGAAAACAGGTGCTTTTGAGGATGGAGTCCGCAGGAAAGCAGAGAGGGCCAAATTGTCTGGGGCATTTGAAAGGGTTCCAGGAGGCAGTGAGAACCAGCATTACTTTTCCCCGCTGGCACCTTTGCTGTGGCAGCAAAAGCTGGACGTTTGTCTTTTTGCTCCGGAGGTTGCCAAAAGCGAAAACAGGTGCTTTTGAGGATGGAGTCCGCAGGAAAGCAGAGAGGGCCAAATTGTCTGTGGCATTTGAAAGGGTTCCAGGAGGCAGTGAGAACCAGCATTACTTTTCCCTGCTGGCACCTTTGCTGTGGCAGCAAAAGCTGGACGTTTGTCTTTTTTGCTCCGGAGGGCGCCGAAAGCAAAAATAGGTGCTTTTGAGGATGGAGTCCGCAGGAAAGCAGAGAGGGCCAAATTGTCTGTGGCATTTGAAAGGGTTCCAGGAGGCAGTGAGAACCAGCATTACTTTTCCCCGCTGGCACCTTTGCTGTGGCAGCAAAAGCTGGACGTTTGTCTTTTTTGCTCCGGAGGTTGCCGAAAGCGAAAACAGGTGCTTTTGAGGATGGAGTCCGCAGGAAAGCAGAGAGGGCCAAATTGTCTGGGGCATTTGAAGAGGTTCCAGGAGGCAGTGAGAACCAGCATTACTTTTCCCCGCTGGCACCTTTGCTGTGGCAGCAAAAGCTGGACGTTTGTCTTTTTTGCTCCTGAGGATTCCGAAAGCGAAAACAGGTGCTTTTGAGGATGGAGTCCACAGGAAAGCAGAGAGGGCCAAATTGTCTGTGGCATTTGAAAGGGTTCCAGGAGGCAGTGAGAACCAGCATTACTTTTCCCCGCTGGCACCTTTGCTGTGGCAGCAAAAGCTGGACGTTTGTCTTTTTTGCTCCGGAGGCTGCCGAAAGCGAAAACAGGTGCTTTTGAGGATGGAGTCCGCAGGAAAGCAGAGAGGGCCAAATTGTCTGTGGCATTTGAAAGGGTTCCAGGAGGCAGTGAGAACCAGCATCACTTTTCCCCGCTGGCACCTTTGCTGTGGCAGCAAAAGCTGGACGTTTGTCTTTTTTGCTCCGGAGGGCGCCGAAAGCAAAAATAGGTGCTTTTGAGGATGGAGTCCGCAGGAAAGCAGAGAGGGCCAAATTGTCTGTGGCATTTGAAAGGGTTCCAGGAGGCAGTGAGAACCAGCATTACTTTTCCCCGCTGGCACCTTTGCTGTGGCAGCAAAAGCTGGACGTTTGTCTTTTTTGCTCCGGAGGTTGCCGAAAGCGAAAACAGGTGCTTTTGAGGATGGAGTCCGCAGGAAAGCAGAGAGGGCCAAATTGTCTGGGGCATTTGAAGAGGTTCCAGGAGGCAGTGAAAACCAGCATTACTTTTCCCCGCTGGCACCTTTGCTGTGGCAGCAAAAGCTGGACGTTTGTCTTTTTTGCTCCGGAGGCTGCCGAAAGCGAAAACAGGTGCTTTTGAGGATGGAGTCCGCAGGAAAGCAGAGAGGGCCAAATTGTCTGTGGCATTTGAAAGGGTTCCAGGAGGCAGTGAGAACCAGCATTACTTTTCCCCGCTGGCACCTTTGCTGTGGCAGCAAAAGCTGGACGTTTGTCTTTTTTGCTCCGGAGGCTGCCGAAAGCGAAAACAGGTGCTTTTGAGGATGGAGTCCGCAGGAAAGCAGAGAGGGCCAAATTGTCTGGGGCATTTGAAGAGGTTCCAGGAGGCAGTGAGAACCAGCATTACTTTTCCCCGCTGGCACCTTTGTTGTGGCAGCAAAGGCTGGACGTTTGTCTTTTTTGCTCCGGAGGCTGCCGAAAGCGAAAACAGGTGCTTTTGAGGATGGAGTCCGCAGGAAAGCAGAGAGGGCCAAATTGTCTGGGGCATTTGAAAGGGTTCCAGGAGGCAGTGAGAACCAGCATTACTTTTCCCCGCTGGCACCTTTGCTGTGGCAGCAAAAGCTGGACGTTTGTCTTTTTTGCTCCGGAGGCTGCCGAAAGCGAAAACAGGTGCTTTTGAGGATGGAGTCCGCAGGAAAGCAGAGAGGGCCAAATTGTCTGTGGCATTTGAAAGGGTTCCAGGAGGCAGTGAGAACCAGCATTACTTTTCCCCGCTGGCACCTTTGCTGTGGCAGCAAAAGCTGGACGTTTGTCTTTTTTGGTCCGGAGGTTGCCGAAAGCGAAAAGAGGTGCTTTTGAGGATGGAGTCCGCAGGAAAGCAGAGAGGGCCAAATTGTCTGTGGCATTTGAAAGGGTTCCAGGAGGCAGTGAGAACCAGCATTACTTTTCCCCGCTGGCACCTTTGCTGTGGCAGCAAAAGCTGGACGTTTGTCTTTTTTGCTCCGGAGGCTGCCGAAAGCGAAAACAGGTGCTTTTGAGGATGGAGTCCGCAGGAAAGCAGAGAGGGCCAAATTGTCTGGGGCATTTGAAGGAGTTCCAGGAGGCAGTGAGAACCAGCATTACTTTTCCCCGCTGGCACCTTTGCTGTGGCAGCAAAAGCTGGACGTTTGTCTTTTTTGCTCCGGAGGCTGCCGAAAGCGAAAAGAGGTGCTTTTGAGGATGGAGTCCGCAGGAAAGCAGAGAGGGCCAAATTGTCTGTGGCATTTGAAAGGGTTCCAGGAGGCAGTGAGAACCAGCATTACTTTTCCCCGCTGGCACCTTTGCTGTGGCAGCAAAAGCTGGACGTTTGTCTTTTTTGCTCCGGAGGCTGCCGAAAGCGAAAACAGGTGCTTTTGAGGATGGAGTCCACAGGAAAGCAGAGAGGGCCAAATTGTCTGTGGCATTTGAAAGGGTTCCAGGAGGCAGTGAGAACCAGCATTACTTTTCCCCGCTGGCACCTTTGCTGTGGCAGCAAAAGCTGGACGTTTGTCTTTTTTGCTCCGGAGGCTGCCGAAAGCGAAAACAGGTGCTTTTGAGGATGGAGTCCGCAGGAAAGCAGAGAGGGCCAAATTGTCTGGGGCATTTGAAAGGGTTCCAGGAGGCAGTGAGAACCAGCATTACTTTTCCCCGCTGGCACCTTTGCTGTGGCAGCAAAAGCTGGACGTTTGTCTTTTTTGCTCCGGAGGCTGCCGAAAGCGAAAACAGGTGCTTTTGAGGATGGAGTCCGCAGGAAAGCAGAGAGGGCCAAATTGTCTGTGGCATTTGAAAGGGTTCCAGGAGGCAGTGAGAACCAGCATTACTTTTCCCCGCTGGCACCTTTGCTGTGGCAGCAAAAGCTGGACGTTTGTCTTTTTTGCTCCGGAGGCTGCCGAAAGCGAAAACAGGTGCTTTTGAGGATGGAGTCCGCAGGAAAGCAGAGAGGCCCAAATTGTCTGTGGCATTTGAAAGGGTTCCAGGAGGCAGTGAGAACCAGCATTACTTTTCCCCGCTGGCACCTTTGCTGTGGCAGCAAAAGCTGGACGTTTGTCTTTTTTGCTCCGGCGGTTGCCGAAAGCGAAAAAAGGTGCTTTTGAGGATGGAGTCCGCAGGAAAGCAGAGAGGGCCAAATTGTCTGTGGCATTTGAAAGGGTTCCAGGAGGCAGTGAGAACCAGCATTACTTTTCCCCGTTGGCACCTTTGCTGTGGCAGCAAAAGCTGGACGTTTGTCTTTTTTGCTCCGGAGGCTGCCGAAAGCGAAAACAGGTGCTTTTGAGGATGGAGTCCGCAGGAAAGCAGAGAGGGCCAAATTGTCTGTGGCATTTGAAAGGGTTCCAGGAGGCAGTGAGAACCAGCATTACTTTTCCCCGCTGGCACCTTTGCTGTGGCAGCAAAAGCTGGACGTTTGTATTTTACCACCGGAGTGCGCCGAGAGCGAAAACAGGTGCTTTTGAGGATAGAGTCCGCAGGAAAGCAGAGAGGGCTTAATTGTCTGGGGCATTTGAAAGGGTTCCAGGAGGCAGTGAGAACCAGCATTACTTTTCCCCGCTGGCACCTTTGCTGTGGCAGCAAAAGCTGGACGTTTGTCTTTTTTGCTCCGGAGGCTGCCGAAAACGAAAACAGGTGCTTTTGAGGATGGAGTCCGCAGGAAAGCAGAGAGGGCCAAATTGTCTGTGGCATTTGAAAGGGTTCCAGGAGGCAGTGAGAACCAGCATTACTTTTCCCCGCTGGCACCTTTGCTGTGGCAGCAAAAGCTGGACGTTTGTCTTTTTGCTCCGGAGGTTGCCAAAAGCGAAAACAGGTGCTTTTGAGGATGGAGTCCGCAGGAAAGCAGAGAGGGCCAAATTGTCTGGGGCATTTGAAGAGGTTCCAGGAGGCAGTGAGAACCAGCATTACTTTTCCCCGCTGGCACCTTTGCTGTGGCAGCAAAAGCTGGACGTTTGTCTTTTTTGCTCCGGAGGGCGCCGAAAGCAAAAATAGGTGCTTTTGAGGATGGAGTCCGCAGGAAAGCAGAGAGGGCCAAATTGTCTGTGGCATTTGAAAGGGTTCCAGGAGGCAGTGAGAACCAGCATTACTTTTCCCCGCTGGCACCTTTGCTGTGGCAGCAAAAGCTGGACGTTTGTCTTTTTTGCTCCGGAGGTTGCCGAAAGCGAAAACAGGTGCTTTTGAGGATGGAGTCCGCAGGAAAGCAGAGAGGGCCAAATTGTCTGGGGCATTTGAAGAGGTTCCAGGAGGCAGTGAGAACCAGCATTACTTTTCCCCGCTGGCACCTTTGCTGTGGCAGCAAAAGCTGGACGTTTGTCTTTTTTGCTCCGGAGGCTGCCGAAAGCGAAAACAGGTGCTTTTGAGGATGGAGTCCGCAGGAAAGCAGAGAGGGCCAAATTGTCTGGGGCATTTGAAAGGGTTCCAGGAGGCAGTGAGAACCAGCATTACTTTTCCCCGCTGGCACCTTTGCTGTGGCAGCAAAAGCTGGACGTTTGTCTTTTTTGCTCCGGAGGCTGCCGAAAGCGAAAACAGGTGCTTTTGAGGATGGAGTCCGCAGGAAAGCAGAGAGGGCCAAATTGTCTGGGGCATTTGAACAGGTTCCAGGAGGCAGTGAGAACCAGCATTACTTTTCCCCGCTGGCACCTTTGCTGTGGCAGCAAAAGCTGGACGTTTGTCTTTTTTGCTCCGGAGGCTGCCGAAAGCGAAAACAGGTGCTTTTGAGGATGGAGTCCACAGGAAAGCAGAGAGGGCCAAATTGTCTGTGGCATTTGAAGAGGTTCCAGGAGGCAGTGAGAACCAGCATCACTTTTCCCCGCTGGCACCTTTGCTGTGGCAGCAAAAGCTGGACGTTTGTCTTTTTGCTCCGGAGGTTGCCAAAAGCGAAAACAGGTGCTTTTGAGGATGGAGTCCGCAGGAAAGCAGAGAGGGCCAAATTGTCTGTGGCATTTGAAGAGGTTCCAGGAGGCAGTGAGAACCAGCATTACTTTTCCCCGCTGGCACCTTTGCTGTGGCAGCAAAAGCTGGACGTTTGTCTTTTTTGCTCCTGAGGATGCCGAAAGCGAAAACAGGTGCTTTTGAGGATGGAGTCCGCAGGAAAGCAGAGAGGGCCAAATTGTCTGGGGCATTTGAAAGGGTTCCAGGAGGCAGTGAGAACCAGCATTACTTTTCCCCGCTGGCACCTTTGCTGTGGCAGCAAAAGCTGGACGTTTGTCTTTTTTGCTCCGGAGGCTGCCGAAAGCGAAAACAGGTGCTTTTGAGGATGGAGTCCGCAGGAAAGCAGAGAGGGCCAAATTGTCTGGGGCATTTGAACAGGTTCCAGGAGGCAGTGAGAACCAGCATTACTTTTCCCCGCTGGCACCTTTGCTGTGGCAGCAAAAGCTGGACGTTTGTCTTTTTTGCTCCGGAGGCTGCCGAAAGCGAAAACAGGTGCTTTTGAGGATGGAGTCCACAGGAAAGCAGAGAGGGCCAAATTGTCTGTGGCATTTGAAAGGGTTCCAGGAGGCAGTGAGAACCAGCATCACTTTTCCCCGCTGGCACCTTTGCTGTGGCAGCAAAAGCTGGACGTTTGTCTTTTTTGCTCCTGAGGATGCCGAAAGCGAAAACAGGTGCTTTTGAGGATGGAGTCCGCAGGAAAGCAGAGAGGGCCAAATTGTCTGTGGCATTTGAAAGAGTTCCAGGAGGCAGTGAGAACCAGCATTACTTTTCCCCGCTGGCACCTTTGCTGTGGCAGCAAAAGCTGGACGTTTGTCTTTTTACCACCGGAGGGCGCCGAAAGTGAAAAAAGGCGCTTTTGAGGATAGAGTCCGCAGGAAAGCAGAGAGGGCTTAATTGTCTGGGGCATTTGAAAGGGTTCCAGGAGGCAGTGAGAACCAGCATTACTTTTCCCCGCTGGCACCTTTGCTGTGGCAGCAAAAGCTGGACGTTTGTCTTTTTTGCTCCGGAGGCTGCCGAAAGCGAAAACAGGTGCTTTTGAGGATGGAGTCCGCAGGAAAGCAGAGAGGGCCAAATTGTCTGGGGCATTTGAAAGGGTTCCAGGAGGCAGTGAGAACCAGCATTACTTTTCCCCGCTGGCACCTTTGCTGTGGCAGCAAAAGCTGGACGTTTGTCTTTTTGCTCCGGAGGTTGCCAAAAGCGAAAACAGGTGCTTTTGAGGATGGAGTCCGCAGGAAAGCAGAGAGGGCCAAATTGTCTGGGGCATTTGAAGGAGTTCCAGGAGGCAGTGAGAACCAGCATTACTTTTCCCCGCTGGCACCTTTGCTGTGGCAGCAAAAGCTGGACGTTTGTCTTTTTTGCTCCGGAGGCTGCCGAAAGCGAAAACAGGTGCTTTTGAGGATGGAGTCCGCAGGAAAGCAGAGAGGGCCAAATTGTCTGTGGCATTTGAAAGGGTTCCAGGAGGCAGTGAGAACCAGCATTACTTTTCCCTGCTGGCACCTTTGCTGTGGCAGCAAAAGCTGGACGTTTGTCTTTTTTGCTCCGGAGGGCGCCGAAAGCAAAAATAGGTGCTTTTGAGGATGGAGTCCGCAGGAAAGCAGAGAGGGCCAAATTGTCTGTGGCATTTGAAAGGGTTCCAGGAGGCAGTGAGAACCAGCATTACTTTTCCCCGCTGGCACCTTTGCTGTGGCAGCAAAAGCTGGACGTTTGTCTTTTTTGCTCCGGAGGTTGCCGAAAGCGAAAACAGGTGCTTTTGAGGATGGAGTCCGCAGGAAAGCAGAGAGGGCCAAATTGTCTGGGGCATTTGAAGAGGTTCCAGGAGGCAGTGAGAACCAGCATTACTTTTCCCCGCTGGCACCTTTGCTGTGGCAGCAAAAGCTGGACGTTTGTCTTTTTTGCTCCTGAGGATGCCGAAAGCGAAAACAGGTGCTTTTGAGGATGGAGTCCGCAGGAAAGCAGAGAGGGCCAAATTGTCTGTGGCATTTGAAAGGGTTCCAGGAGGCAGTGAGAACCAGCATTACTTTTCCCCGCTGGCACCTTTGCTGTGGCAGCAAAAGCTGGACGTTTGTCTTTTTTGCTCCGGAGACTGCCGAAAGCGAAAACAGGTGCTTTTGAGGATGGAGTCCACAGGAAAGCAGAGAGGGCCAAATTGTCTGTGGCATTTGAAAGGGTTCCAGGAGGCAGTGAGAACCAGCATCACTTTTCCCCGCTGGCACCTTTGCTGTGGCAGCAAAAGCTGGACGTTTGTCTTTTTTGCTCCGGAGGCTGCCGAAAGCGAAAATAGGTGCTTTTGAGGATGGAGTCCGCAGGAAAGCAGAGAGGGCCAAATTGTCTGGGGCATTTGAAAGAGTTCCAGGAGGCAGTGAGAACCAGCATTACTTTTCCCCGCTGGCACCTTTGCTGTGGCAGCAAAAGCTGGACGTTTGTCTTTTTACCACCGGAGGGCGCCGAAAGTGAAAAAAGGCGCTTTTGAGGATAGAGTCCGCAGGAAAGCAGAGAGGGCTTAATTGTCTGGGGCATTTGAAAGGGTTCCAGGAGGCAGTGAGAACCAGCATTACTTTTCCCCGCTGGCACCTTTGCTGTGGCAGCAAAAGCTGGACGTTTGTCTTTTTTGCTCCGGAGGCTGCCGAAAGCGAAAACAGGTGGTTTTGAGGATGGAGTCCGCAGGAAAGCAGAGAGGGCCAAATTGTCTGTGGCATTTGAAAGGGTTCCAGGAGGCAGTGAGAACCAGCATTACTTTTCCCCGCTGGCACCTTTGCTGTGGCAGCAAAAGCTGGACGTTTGTCTTTTTGCTCCGGAGGTAGCCAAAAGCGAAAACAGGTTCTTTTGAGGATGGAGTCCGCAGGAAAGCAGAGAGGGCCAAATTGTCTGGGGCATTTGAAAGGGTTCCAGGAGGCAGTGAGAACCAGCATTACTTTTCCCCGCTGGCACCTTTGCTGTGGCAGCAAAAGCTGGACGTTTGTCTTTTTGCTCCGGAGGTTGCCAAAAGCGAAAACAGGTGCTTTTGAGGATGGAGTCCGCAGGAAAGCAGAGAGGGCCAAATTGTCTGTGGCATTTGAAGAGGTTCCAGGAGGCAGTGAGAACCAGCATTACTTTTCCCCGTTGGCACCTTTGCTGTGGCAGCAAAAGCTGGACGTTTGTCTTTTTTGCTCCGGAGGCTGCCGAAAGCGAAAACAGGTGCTTTTGAGGATGGAGTCCGCAGGAAAGCAGAGAGGGCCAAATTGTCTGTGGCATTTGAAAGGGTTCCAGGAGGCAGTGAGAACCAGCATTACTTTTCCCCGCTGGCACCTTTGCTGTGGCAGCAAAAGCTGGACGTTTGTCTTTTTTGCTCCGGAGGCTGCCGAAAGCGAAAACAGGTGCTTTTGAGGATGGAGTCCACAGGAAAGCAGAGAGGGCCAAATTGTCTGGGGCATTTGAAAGGGTTCCAGGAGGCAGTGAGAACCAGCATCACTTTTCCCCGCTGGCACCTTTGCTGTGGCAGCAAAAGCTGGACGTTTGTCTTTTTTGCTCCGGAGGCTGCCGAAAGCGAAAATAGGTGCTTTTGAGGATGGAGTCCGCAGGAAAGCAGAGAGGGCCAAATTGCCTGTGGCATTTGAAAGAGTTCCAGGAGGCAGTGAGAACCAGCATTACTTTTCCCCGCTGGCACCTTTGCTGTGGCAGCAAAAGCTGGACGTTTGTCTTTTTACCACCGGAGGGCGCCGAAAGTGAAAAAAGGCGCTTTTGAGGATAGAGTCCGCAGGAAAGCAGAGAGGGCTTAATTGTCTGGGGCATTTGAAAGGGTTCCAAAAGGCAGTGAGAACCAGCATTACTTTTCCCCGCTGGCACCTTTGCTGTGGCAGCAAAAGCTGGACGTTTGTCTTTTTTGCTCCGGAGGCTGCCGAAAGCGAAAACAGGTGGTTTTGAGGATGGAGTCCGCAGGAAAGCAGAGAGGGCCAAATTGTCTGTGGCATTTGAAAGGGTTCCAGGAGGCAGTGAGAACCAGCATTACTTTTCCCCGCTGGCACCTTTGCTGTGGCAGCAAAAGCTGGACGTTTGTCTTTTTGCTCCGGAGGTAGCGAAAAGTGAAAACAGGTTCTTTTGAGGATGGAGTCCGCAGGAAAGCAGAGAGGGCCAAATTGTCTGGGGCATTTGAAAGGGTTCCAGGAGGCAGTGAGAACCAGCATTACTTTTCCCCGCTGGCACCTTTGCTGTGGCAGCAAAAGCTGGACGTTTGTCTTTTTTGCTCCGGAGGTTGCCGAAAGCGAAAACAGGTGCTTTTGAGGATGGAGTCCGCAGGAAAGCAGAGAGGGCCAAATTGTCTGGGGCATTTGAAGAGGTTCCAGGAGGCAGTGAGAACCAGCATTACTTTTCCCCGCTGGCACCTTTGCTGTGGCAGCAAAAGCTGGACGTTTGTCTTTTTTGCTCCGGAGGCTGCCGAAAGCGAAAACAGGTGCTTTTGAGGATGGAGTCCGCAGGAAAGCAGAGAGGGCCAAATTGTCTGGGGCATTTGAAAGGGTTCCAGGAGGCAGTGAGAACCAGCATCACTTTTCCCCGCTGGCACCTTTGCTGTGGCAGCAAAAGCTGGACGTTTGTCTTTTTTGCTCCGGAGGCTGCCGAAAGCGAAAACAGGTGCTTTTGAGGATGGAGTCCGCAGGAAAGCAGAGAGGGCCAAATTGTCTGGGGCATTTGAACAGGTTCCAGGAGGCAGTGAGAACCAGCATTACTTTTCCCCGCTGGCACCTTTGCTGTGGCAGCAAAAGCTGGACGTTTGTCTTTTTTGCTCCGGAGGCTGCCGAAAGCGAAAACAGGTGCTTTTGAGGATGGAGTCCACAGGAAAGCAGAGAGGGCCAAATTGTCTGTGGCATTTGAAGAGGTTCCAGGAGGCAGTGAGAACCAGCATCACTTTTCCCCGCTGGCACCTTTGCTGTGGCAGCAAAAGCTGGACGTTTGTCTTTTTGCTCCGGAGGTTGCCAAAAGCGAAAACAGGTGCTTTTGAGGATGGAGTCCGCAGGAAAGCAGAGAGGGCCAAATTGTCTGTGGCATTTGAAGAGGTTCCAGGAGGCAGTGAGAACCAGCATTACTTTTCCCCGCTGGCACCTTTGCTGTGGCAGCAAAAGCTGGACGTTTGTCTTTTTTGCTCCTGAGGATGCCGAAAGCGAAAACAGGTGCTTTTGAGGATGGAGTCCGCAGGAAAGCAGAGAGGGCCAAATTGTCTGGGGCATTTGAAAGGGTTCCAGGAGGCAGTGAGAACCAGCATTACTTTTCCCCGCTGGCACCTTTGCTGTGGCAGCAAAAGCTGGACGTTTGTCTTTTTTGCTCCGGAGGCTGCCGAAAGCGAAAACAGGTGCTTTTGAGGATGGAGTCCGCAGGAAAGCAGAGAGGGCCAAATTGTCTGTGGCATTTGAAAGGGTTCCAGGAGGCAGTGAGAACCAGCATTACTTTTCCCCGCTGGCACCTTTGCTGTGGCAGCAAAAGCTGGACGTTTGTCTTTTTTGCTCCGGAGGCTGCCGAAAGCGAAAACAGGTGCTTTTGAGGATGGAGTCCACAGGAAAGCAGAGAGGGCCAAATTGTCTGTGGCATTTGAAAGGGTTCCAGGAGGCAGTGAGAACCAGCATCACTTTTCCCCGCTGGCACCTTTGCTGTGGCAGCAAAAGCTGGACGTTTGTCTTTTTTGCTCCGGAGGCTGCCAAAAGCGAAAACAGGTGCTTTTGAGGATGGAGTCCGCAGGAAAGCAGAGAGGGCCAAATTGTCTGTGGCATTTGAAAGAGTTCCAGGAGGCAGTGAGAACCAGCATTACTTTTCCCCGCTGGCACCTTTGCTGTGGCAGCAAAAGCTGGACGTTTGTCTTTTTACCACCGGAGGGCGCCGAAAGTGAAAAAAGGCGCTTTTGAGGATAGAGTCCGCAGGAAAGCAGAGAGGGCTTAATTGTCTGGGGCATTTGAAAGGGTTCCAGGAGGCAGTGAGAACCAGCATTACTTTTCCCCGCTGGCACCTTTGCTGTGGCAGCAAAAGCTGGACGTTTGTCTTTTTTGCTCCGGAGGCTGCCGAAAGCGAAAACAGGTGCTTTTGAGGATGGAGTCCGCAGGAAAGCAGAGAGGGCCAAATTGTCTGGGGCATTTGAAGAGGTTCCAGGAGGCAGTGAGAACCAGCATTACTTTTCCCCGCTGGCACCTTTGCTGTGGCAGCAAAAGCTGGACGTTTGTCTTTTTTGCTCCGGAGGCTGCCGAAAGCGAAAACAGGTGCTTTTGAGGATGGAGTCCGCAGGAAAGCAGAGAGGGCCAAATTGTCTGGGGCATTTGAAAGGGTTCCAGGAGGCAGTGAGAACCAGCATTACTTTTCCCCGCTGGCACCTTTGCTGTGGCAGCAAAAGCTGGACGTTTGTCTTTTTTGCTCCGGAGGCTGCCGAAAGCGAAAACAGGTGCTTTTGAGGATGGAGTCCGCAGGAAAGCAGAGAGGGCCAAATTGTCTGGGGCATTTGAACAGGTTCCAGGAGGCAGTGAGAACCAGCATTACTTTTCCCCGCTGGCACCTTTGCTGTGGCAGCAAAAGCTGGACGTTTGTCTTTTTTGCTCCGGAGGCTGCCGAAAGCGAAAACAGGTGCTTTTGAGGATGGAGTCCACAGGAAAGCAGAGAGGGCCAAATTGTCTGTGGCATTTGAAGAGGTTCCAGGAGGCAGTGAGAACCAGCATTACTTTTCCCCGCTGGCACCTTTGCTGTGGCAGCAAAAGCTGGACGTTTGTCTTTTTTGCTCCGGAGGCTGCCGAAAGCGAAAACAGGTGCTTTTGAGGATGGAGTCCGCAGGAAAGCAGAGAGGGCCAAATTGTCTGTGGCATTTGAAAGGGTTCCAGGAGGCAGTGAGAACCAGCATTACTTTTCCCTGCTGGCACCTTTGCTGTGGCAGCAAAAGCTGGACGTTTGTCTTTTTTGCTCCGGAGGGCGCCGAAAGCAAAAATAGGTGCTTTTGAGGATGGAGTCCGCAGGAAAGCAGAGAGGGCCAAATTGTCTGGGGCATTTGAAAGGGTTCCAGGAGGCAGTGAGAACCAGCATTACTTTTCCCCGCTGGCACCTTTGCTGTGGCAGCAAAAGCTGGACGTTTGTCTTTTTTGCTCCGGAGGTTGCCGAAAGCGAAAACAGGTGCTTTTGAGGATGGAGTCCGCAGGAAAGCAGAGAGGGCCAAATTGTCTGGGGCATTTGAACAGGTTCCAGGAGGCAGTGAGAACCAGCATTACTTTTCCCCGCTGGCACCTTTGCTGTGGCAGCAAAAGCTGGACGTTTGTCTTTTTTGCTCCTGAGGATGCCGAAAGCGAAAACAGGTGCTTTTGAGGATGGAGTCCGCAGGAAAGCAGAGAGGGCCAAATTGTCTGTGGCATTTGAAAGGGTTCCAGGAGGCAGTGAGAACCAGCATTACTTTTCCCCGCTGGCACCTTTGCTGTGGCAGCAAAAGCTGGACGTTTGTCTTTTTTGCTCCGGAGACTGCCGAAAGCGAAAACAGGTGCTTTTGAGGATGGAGTCCACAGGAAAGCAGAGAGGGCCAAATTGTCTGTGGCATTTGAAAGGGTTCCAGGAGGCAGTGAGAACCAGCATCACTTTTCCCCGCTGGCACCTTTGCTGTGGCAGCAAAAGCTGGACGTTTGTCTTTTTTGCTCCGGAGGCTGCCGAAAGCGAAAATAGGTGCTTTTGAGGATGGAGTCCGCAGGAAAGCAGAGAGGGCCAAATTGTCTGTGGCATTTGAAAGAGTTCCAGGAGGCAGTGAGAACCAGCATTACTTTTCCCCGCTGGCACCTTTGCTGTGGCAGCAAAAGCTGGACGTTTGTCTTTTTACCACCGGAGGGCGCCGAAAGTGAAAAAAGGCGCTTTTGAGGATAGAGTCCGCAGGAAAGCAGAGAGGGCTTAATTGTCTGGGGCATTTGAAAGGGTTCCAGGAGGCAGTGAGAACCAGCATTACTTTTCCCCGCTGGCACCTTTGCTGTGGCAGCAAAAGCTGGACGTTTGTCTTTTTTGCTCCGGAGGCTGCCGAAAGCGAAAACAGGTGGTTTTGAGGATGGAGTCCGCAGGAAAGCAGAGAGGGCCAAATTGTCTGTGGCATTTGAAAGGGTTCCAGGAGGCAGTGAGAACCAGCATTACTTTTCCCCGCTGGCACCTTTGCTGTGGCAGCAAAAGCTGGACGTTTGTCTTTTTGCTCCGGAGG